>NW_020289906.1:1800000-2075488 GCF_002926055.2 Candidozyma haemuli | reverse complement strand
AGAAAACCCAGACACCTAAGAAAACCCAGACACCTAAGAAAAGACACTGCCCAGACACCTAAGAAAACCCAGACACCTAAGAAAACCCAGACACCTAAGAAAACCCAGACACCTAAGAAAACCCAGACACCTAAGAAAACCCAGACACCTAAGAAAACCCAGACACCTAAGAAAACCCAGACACCTAAGAAAACCCAGACACCTAAGAAAACCCAGACACCTAAGAAAACCCAGACACCTAAGAAAACCCAGACACCTAAGAAAACCCAGACACCTAAGAAACCCAGACACCTAAGAAAACCCAGACACCTAAGAAAACCCAGACACCTAAGAAAACCCAGACACCTAAGAAAACCCAGACACCTAAGAAAACCCAGACACCTAAGAAAACCCAGACACCTAAGAAAAACCCAGACACCTAAGAAAACCCAGACACCTAAGAAAAACCCAGACACCTAAGAAAAACCCAGACACCTACGAAAAACCCAGACACCTAAGAAAACCCAGACACCTAAAAAAACCCAGACACCTAAGAAAACCCAGACACCAAAAAAAACCCAGACACCTAAGAAAAACCCAGACACCTAAGTGTCTGTTTGGTGGCTCATCTATAGCGGCTTGGACTTGGTTGGGTCCCTCCTTTTTGTGGACGTGGGAAGCCTGGTCGAGGCTGTTCTTTCGGTGTGCGTTGCTTTAGTTGAGTCGCCCCAGTGATGATGTTTGGTTTTGTGTTTCTGGCAGGGTCTGGTGCCAAAAAAACGCCGTTAGCGAAACAAATTAGCAACGATGCGGAGGAAATGACATGGTAGAGGCTGAACTACGCCTTGCAAAAGTGCTTTGTGGTTAATTACGAGCATTGGTTGCTTGGGAGAGAAGAATCACGAAAAAAGCCTTTTACGGTAGCATGTCAGATCACTGCAGAAGCAATAACCGGTTTTATTTTAGGCAGTTCCCAACGGCCCGCTGGTTTAAACGGTAACCTGTTACTGGAGGAATGGAGTGGAAGTTTAAAGCTTAAGGAAGCTTTTTTAGGGCTGGTATTGGCTGAGACGACGGTAGTTAAAGTTTCTTCAGGGCAGAGGCGAAGGACGACATCTACGAGCTGCTCAAGGGAAATCTTTTTTGAGGCAATTTGTTTTGTTTGGATGTTACTGGTTAGAATGGAACTGTTGTTCTTTCTGTTAGAGGTGATTGTTGTAGATCTTCACCAAAAGAGCTATACATACAAAAAGGCTAAGTCTAGTTCGGTAAGAAGGCGCCACCGAGCTTCTATCTTTAGCTTGATCTACACTGGAGAGTTCTTTCTCGTGGGAAAAGTTGGGATGTGGATTTGGCTAAAAGAACATACTTCTTTGTTGTCCTTCCGATTTTGGTATTGTCAAAGCCTGGCTCTTCGTAGATCAAGCAGTGATCTATTCTCCTATTTTGTAGTCTGTAGATCTCGAGACAATTACTGTTGGTGGTAAGACGAATCGTCTAGCTACGACATTACCCAAGGTTTTGTAATACCCAAAACTTCCCTGGTAGGTCTTCTGGAATCAACACAGAACAAGTAGATCTGTCCTCTCTACCTTAGGAAACCTTCCCCTTTAAATTCCATTTCCCTTTACCCTTGTCCTCTAATCCTACTCCTGTCCCCGTCCATCCTTCACTACACTCACTCTCTCCTGTCAAATAGACCAATCTTCTCCAGAAAAATCATCCATATCTCCACAACACCTCTTAACAACCTACACCACCCCTGCATCATCCCAAAACAGAACCCTACTCCTTCTTAACCTCTTACGTTACCTCACCATCCTTCCCCAGGCCGTTTTCTCCAGCCCACCTTCCCATTAAGGCCCACTCTACTCCCAAACCATAAACCTCCAGATCTTCAAACCCACCCCACCGTATCTGCCCTTATCAGATCTTGCCTTTGCTGTTGCAACGACGAAAAACTTAAAATTATACGAATCGTACCATTCTTCTTTGCAACCTTGTCTTAGACTGGCTGCAAAACAGCCATTTTTGACCTCTCAGAGGTGTAAAAACCACCGTTAGGCTCCAAATCACCGCCTCTTTCCATCCCCACCCTTCTCCATCCCCGATTCTACCTCCTTCTCATCCCTCCAACGGTATCCTGAACGCCCAGTGCCGTTTGGCCCAGCGGCTGCGCAGAAATCAGTGATAAGGTTAAAAAGAAGGCAAGGATCCGTACAGAGCGAGCAAAATCATAAGCCTTTTTCTACACCGTTTCATATTGAAGATCCCCCTTTTTTTTTCAGCCTTTTTTTAGCCCGTTTTTCCGTTTGGTCTAGTTTTCCTGTCTAGGCTGGGGCTCTTTTGGAGATTCTGTTAGGGCCCGCCCAAGATACCTTTTTTTTCACTTTTTTTTTTTTTTTTTCAGCTTTTTTCGCAGCTGCTTGGTCTGCATTTCTCCCATGCAGATGAAACAGTAGCCATGCAGGTGGCGCCACTGGGCCCCAGCACCGTCCATAACCAGCCCTCCGTCAACCCCTATACTAATCGACCCCTTTATTGGTTCACTCCTATTTTGGCGGTTTCGCTCACACGAGATTTAAACTTTTAGCCTACTGGAGGGGCAAGCACGGTGTGTATACAGCGCTCTTTCAACGCATGTCACTGGCTAGTTTGTGCCTACCCGCATTGTCGCCTGCGCATTGGTGCCGCACAGCCCTGCACGGCACTGCATCACTTCTGCAACTTCTGCAACTTCCCGGTTTTGTGCCAACGCCGCACCCATTGTTGCCCTACAAAATACCTGTAGCACATGCATTGGCACATATGCACCTACTCTAACCGCCTCGGCCTAGCCCTAGCCTAGATCCTCTTCCTACTGAGCCACCTACTAGCCACACTCATGAGACATCAAATTGCAACACCAGACATAGTCAGTTTAAATGGGAAAGACGGCCAACTCCTCGTCCAACTCCTCGTCCAACCTCATCTCTGGGCATCTGCCATTCTTCTCACCACACAAGAAAACACCCTACAAAGTGGCCTGTTGGTCTTTGTCTGTTGGTCTTTTTCAGTTCTAGACACCTCTTGACATTTCTTATGTTTGTGCCAGTACAAGGGCTTGTTTGTTTGGGGGAGATGTGGAGGAGGGTCCCTTCTGCGGCGGTGGATGTATGTCTCTTCGGTGAAGCCCGATTGCTGAAGCGAGGCAAAGACGTAGGGAAAGAAATGGAGAATTGGTGGAACGTCATTGGATGGTGGTTCAGGTGAGTTGGGTGGTTTAGGGTAAATTTATGTGATTTTTAACTTCCACTGGACGAATCTATTGTAAAACTTGGCCTTCTAGATCAACCTCTTATTAAAGTGTCCAATTACTTGGTATCCCATTTCATAGGGCACTGCTTTTCTCCAAAAACTACCCTAATCTTCCCAACTCGGCCTGGCTCATTTCAGGACAACCCTCTTTGATCCACCTTCTCCTTGGGCATTTACGGTGGACATTTGCAGCCATTCTAGCCTTTGCTATACTCATTCAACTACCATCCACAAAACAGTCTCCAGAATCGGTATCTCTCAGCGAACTGCCAAATATAGCTCTCTGAAAATTCCCATCTTCTTAGGCCTTCCCCAGAACATCCTCTTTGTACTACTACCCAGCCAGGTACTACCTATTCATCTTCTACTCTGACCTGAGGCTGTGCACTTTCCATGGCACTTAGTTTACTGAAGATGGCAAAATCTACCGAAGACCTGCCTCTTACCAGTCCCTGCTTCTCGCTATCGCTATGCTTGTTGATGCTGGACTCCTTCGCCGCACTGGTGCCGTTGGTTGCTTGCGTGGGTTAAAAAAGCACACTCCAGGAACTCCACAATTGGTCCAGAGTCCTAAAAATATGGATGGTTGAAGAACCGTCGATGGTTTCCTGAAACGGTATTTGTAGTTGATCTGGTAGCTTCTTCATATACATACTATTTGCAGCCATTCACCAAACAAGCTTTACTCGCCACAGGGTCTTCGTTCCATGCCTGGAAACGTCCAAACGCAATTTGCTTACCTCTTGGGGCCTCCTTTGGCCTCTTCTGGCCCAACCTTTTCTTTGCTGTGCGGCCGTGGAAGACAAAACCTACTTTAACCGCCAGACTTCCCTGCTTGTTCCGATGCCGAGCTTCAAACCTCGGAGCTCTCGTAACACGTATGGTTAATTCGAAAACCCACATCTCCAAGTATCACAAAAAGCGCCTTGCTTCCATTCAAGCTTCCATTATGAGGGCTTCCTAATCTAGAAGCACCATCTAACCATTCCCACGCCCCAACCTGCTCTCGCTGAGAGTTGTCACTTCTGTACTCGGAGCTAAACAGAGTGTGGCTACTTGTGCTTTTCCACCCGGTGCTTCGAGGCATCCCTGAACGGCGGAACCTCTTAAAGATGCCTTTTTCTTGTGCTCTAAAAAGACTTTAGCTCGTCGCACAGCTTACTGCCCCAACCCTATCATGTCCCCCACCGATGTCACCAGCCAAAGCCTCTTTTAGCCACACGATTTGTAGATAGCGTTTTGGAACGATTGCAGGTATTTAAGGATCCCTTTTTGAGTGTTTTCCGCCCTGGTTCGCCTGGTGGTTCCGCCTTTAGTCCTTCCACCAGTGAGCACCAATAGAACACACTCAGGCTTCCAATGCAGCTCGCTTCTTCTGGAAAGTGGTCGACGAGGTACCGTTTTGGAGGCACGGTGGGTGGTGGTAAACGCGTTTCGGCTTTACCTTTTGTGGTTTTTCAAACACTGGCGTTACCTTGCGACAGGACCCGCTAGAGGATAATTTTTCACTCAATTGCTACTCTAAATGTAAATAAGCTACGAGGAAACAAAGCATTGGGGCGCTTAGCGCTAACCAGAGCAACCGTAGTGCTTTGGCGACTCCATTTGCATTATGTGCTCTGTTGATACTGTCGCTTCAAACCACGATGAATAAGCTTTATACAATAGGCTGGTGCCGAAAAGCTCTTATTGAATAAACTTTAACACAAGAACCAGAACCCCTCTGTTCTTGAAAGATAAGGTTTCGGTAGAAGCAACCAAAGTCGTTCGGTTTTGTTCACCGAAGCTCTCGGTCGAGAGAACTGTCCCACAAAGAGACACTCAGGGATAAGAAAAGTACACAAAAGGTATGCTGTGGTTTGATCGATAATTAAGATTAAGGATAATCTTTTTTTCCACCCGTTTTCTCCCTATTCATCAGAACGGTGCTTTTTTGGGTGTCCTCGAGGCAAGTGAAAATACACTAAACCTAATGAGGTCTTTTGTATCACCTCTTAAGCTGTCTGTGCTGGATGGACTGGTGAAAAATGGGGTGGTTTTAAAAGAGAGTTTGGTGTTGGTAACGTGAAACGTGTTTATGTGTTCGTTCTTGAGCCGTATAAGCTACTTCATGATGAGTAAGTTTTGTAACGGTTCTTGTGGATCCCGTTACAAAAATGCGTCGTTTCAAGACGGCGAAGGCACATGCTGAGTGGAACATTGGGTCTACAAAAGCATTCGATGTATACCATTCCATAGCCATTGGTAGCCATATTCATCTGTTTTCCTCCATAACAGCTTCTTTGGCCTTTCTTGTAATCTTTAAGCGTTGAAGACTCTTCATACTAGATTTATCAGTAGGAATTGTTCTTAGAAGTATTGGGGTAGAAGTAAATCCATTAAACGAGCTCTTAACCTTCGTTCCCAGATTCACAGTTCTCTGGAGACTTAGCTAAAAACACGAATAGAGCTTTCCCAACTACAACAATCAACAACCAACCTGCTCCCTATAAGCCATAGTTGCTTAAATGGATTGGATATTACAACATGTCTATCGTAGGCCTCAGGGAACCTTCTTAGCTATTTGGTACATTAAAACGAACCAATTGAGGTATTTTGAAGCTACGAGGACGATTTTGAAGGCCCCCGGTGCCATTTTCCAGCTATAATACACTAATTAAGGGCCTGAGAGTCTTGGGCCTGGTTTAGATGAAAATCCAGTCGATTCTTGTTGAAAAATGTGTTTCACCTGCATATTTCTCCCGTCACGTGACTATTTCTCTACCGCACTTATCAATTCCCGCGCTCAACTTCCTTCATAGTCGGTCCCTTGGCCCAGTTGGTTAAGGCGTGGTGCTAATAACGCCAAGATCAGCAGTTCGATCCTGCTAGGGACCACTTCTTCTTTGGGCGTGTGGCGTAGTTGGTAGCGCGTTCGCTTAGCATGCGAAAGGTCTCCGGTTCGAATCCGGACTCGTCCATTCTTTTTTATTTTCTACAAGAGAACCAATTTTTTTTTTTATCTTTCGTGTATTCGTTACTCATTAAAGCTTCTTCTGGATATACTCCCAGTAGTTCTTCCTGATTGGGTCGTAGACTTCTGCCAAAAGGCGGTAGCACTCCGACGCAGCGTCCTTATCACCAGCACTCCTCTCAATGTCCCCCAACGTCTCCAACGCAAAAGAGCTTTTGATCTCCTTGGCCTTTGTGTCTGCCAAAGGAGCACAGAACAGTCTCAATTCTTCGACGTCTCTCCCAGCTTTTCTGTAGATACCTCTCAAGTAGTTCCAACTAGACGGGTTCTGAGGACATACTTCAATCTTCAGCTTAGCATACTCGATCTCAGGCTCCACGTTCTTCTTCCAATCGACATGGCCAAACTTAAGATAAAACCTGTGTGTCCATGCGCTGTTGTTACGCAAATCGGTGTCTAGCATGCTCTCCACAAACTGCAACTCTTCAACTGTCTCATGCAACGAGAACCTCTCCACAAACCACTTTCTATACGACCAAACATGATGGTTTTTGCTATCCTCCTCAAGCATAGCCCTGAGAATAGGGTATTCCCTATGGTAATTAAACTTTTCAGCGGCTTTCTCATCCTTCAAGATCTCCTCGATGATCAACTGTCTGTAGTGCCATATCTGGTAGTTCTTTTCGTTCTCCAACGCCACAAGCTCACACCAATCGAGCTCCTCAAACAAGTCCCTCTTGATCTCCTTCACAATTGTAAACCTATACTGCCATGTAGTGTAATGGGCTGCAAGAAGGTCCAATGCGGTTTCAGTCAATGCCAAAGCTTCCTCGTTGTATGTCTTTTGTTCAAGGAAAGTGCGTAGCTGGGACATCACCTCCTTGTACTCGTCCGAGTACATAATATCACAAAGCATTTTTGGTGATTGGAAGGATTAGGGTGGGAATTAGATGGCCTTTTATACTTGTGGAGGTGTTTCAATGGGTTACCAAAAAGAGCGTTACAATCAGTTGCGAGCGACAATGTCGCGAAGCCATCCTGGGCAGGGAAACAGAAGACAGTAAGGCAGCCAAGGTGATAGAGTAAAGTAGGAGGGACTTAGATGATATATTGTTGGAGTCGTTTGGCTGTTTTTATGGTGTGGGCGTTTAAGATGGTGGGTACGACATTTTTGGATGGTTGCAAATGGCTGCGAAAGAGGCCCAGAGAGCCAGTAGGTCAGTGCTACTCCATTTCTATCCATAGTATACAGAAGATGAGCTCAGCGAATGGATTGTAACGTCATTGGTGGGTTGCCAGAAGATTTTCAGGTTCCGCCAGAAGCCCAAAACATGTCAATAGTGCTTCTGAGGTCTTCTGTGGAGTTGGGCGTTAGTAAGGAACCCAAAGAGCAAGTACGCTAGGGCGCTACAGTCCAAGTGGTTAAGCTATGTTAGATGTTATTCCTCTATTAGGCTATCGATGGCTAATTGGTAAGCTCTGGTGAATATCATTCACGAGACAGGCCACCGGAAGTTGCAGGCGCTACTACGACCCTCTTCCAATTGTTCAGGCATTGGAAGTCCTTAGTTAGTAGTTTAGGTGACTGTCATTTGTTGGTCATCACAAGTTGTAGGCCCAAAGTCAACGAGTTAAGCTCTCGAGTAGACCCACTAGAAGTTACAAGGAAAAGAAGTTACCATGAAAGGTATAGGTATAGCATTGGTAGACATAGAGAGTACCAGTTTAGTGGACAGTAAGTGCAACTCACTTTAGTAAATTAAAGATAATGTGATATGATTAGACCTTAAAACCGACTCTTCATTCCAGGGAATGACATTCTTCCCATCCAGAACTTGTCTTTCTAGAAACCCCCAGTCCTCTACCTTCCACTACTGGCTGCGAAAAGCCTTAACTATGGAGCCCAACCAGAGGAGAGAGAACCAGCTACTTCCATTCACCATCCACCAAACCACCAGCCATAAAGAAGCAAAAAATAGTCTAATTGCCCAACCAGAAAATCCAAGAAAGCCTTTCAAAGCTCTATAGTATAGAAACACTTCCACCTACCAGTAACTCATACCCTATAACTACCAGTACTCACCATACATTACCATACATTACCAGTACCCACCTAAACGCCCAAAATGCACAAATCCAAAATCACAAAACCAAAAACACCAAACAACCCTTTTTCTTCCTTATCTACTTCCAACACCCTCCCCTTACCTTCCTTCCCTTCCACTCCTCCTCAACCTTCCCTCCTTATCACTTCCTGTTTCGACTTTCGCAGCCTTCTGCACTGATAAAACTCTCCAGCTTAAGTCTCATGGACTCTTTACCAGACTACCAGCTTGTGCTTGCAGCGGCTGTGTCGTTCTTTGGAATCTACGGAGGCCTTTCGCTAGTGCTTGTCAAATCGCAAGTACCGCTTTTGGCGGCGGTGTTTGTTGCTTCCAATATGATATCACGAACCAGTGTTTTTCAGAGAGCTGTGAGACTGGCAGTGCAAAGGCTGCAACGAAGAAAGGTCAGCTTGTTCAGTGGAGGCGATAAGAACGCTCCTGAAGAACATAAGCGGTTTGAGGCGCTTGCTAGTACGTCCCAGGTGGAGTTGCTTTCGGCTATCAAGGCTTTGGATGCGTACCTGAAGAATAGCAAGGGCTATAACGCCAGGAGAAGCAAGTTGTTTAAGTTGCTTTCGTGGAGACAACAGAAGATGTGTGAGGAGATCGGGTACCTTCAGAAATTGAAGCTGATTGATGGCCATATCGAAAAGAACCAGCATGTTATGGATGATGTGATTGGTTGTGTGAAGCAGGAGTATGGCTTGACGTTTAGAGACTTTGCGTTGCTTGACGCTGAAAAGAACTTGCCAAACACTTCAAGCACGAATTATAGAGTGGTGGAGGCATTGACGCATTTCGTTAGGGACTGGACGCCTGATGGTGCTGTGGAGAGGGAACCTTTGATGGATTTCGTGAAAGCGGAGCTTAAAAAGGTGATTCCTGAGAACGAAGCTGCTGAAACGTGTGTGGTGATTCCAGGCTCTGGTCTTGGTCGTGTGGCTCATGAAGTGGCGTCGTTTATGGACTTTGGTGCTGTTTATGCTGTGGAGTTCTCTGGATTAATGCATGCGTGCAACAAGTACGTCTACCAGGCTAATAAAAACCACAGCAGCATCTTCCCATATGTTCATTCGTGTCTGAATTTTGTCAAGACTCTGTCTCAGTTCCGTGAAAAGAGCTTGCCAACGCCTCAACAACCGTCTAATTTGCATATTTGTCTTGACGATTTCCGCTACTTCACTGTCCCTAACAGGGAGAAGTACAAGAACATTGTGGTGGTTTCTGTGTTCTTTGTTGATACTGCTGAGAATCTTATTGATTACTTGGATGTTATCGGTCAGCTTACTACACCATCCAAACGCAATCCAGTGAAGAACGGTTACTGGATTAATGTTGGTCCATTGAAGTATGGCACTGCAGCACAAGTGGAGCTCACTGCAGAGGAACTCCAGCAGTTGAGGAAGAAGATCGGGTGGAAAGATACGAAAGTGGTGAACACGTTGAATAACGAGAAAGAACCTGTCACTGGTTATATTACTGATAGAGAAAGCATGTGGCAAGGATTCTACGGTTTATCCATGTGGAGCAGCGCCCAGCACGCCAATTCACGCAAGACGTGGTGATTAAGTCGTTTAATTTCATCTATTTGACGCTTAGTTTTTGGCAATGTCGTTACCCTTGTTGATCTGGACCTTCTTGTCCTCACCACCGCTGACAATGCCGATTTCCTTATCCCAAGCAACGCCAAACACCTTGGTTTGGGTGCCAGACTCTCTTTTAATACTGTACAATGACTGGTTGGACCTGACGTCCCACACTCTGACGGTACCGTCGTGGGAGGCAGATGCAAACATGTTAGGATTGGTGGGGCAAGGCGCCAAGCTAACAACAAAGTTGGTGTGGCCCAAAAGCTTCGTTGTCTGTAGCTCTGTGGCTCCTTCCAGCGCTCTAGGATCATGGAGGTTGATGTGTCTGGCTGAAGAGCCTGTAGCTAGCAAATTCACCAGCGGCAACTGTGCAATAGAAAGTAACGAAAAGCCCGTGCTTCTTGTGTCGACACATTTTGACGTGACCAAATCCCAGGTTCTGACGGTATGGTCCTGGGAAACCGAGTAGGCGACCGTCTGGTCAGCAGCATCGAAGATCACGCCTTCGACTGGCTGCAGATGACCTTCTAAAAGCGACAATGGTGCTTTGTGGTTGACATTCGAGTCCTTGAGCGCCATCTTTCTTCTCTTTTTCGATGCTGAGGATGCTAATGATGTGGCCGAGGCATATGGCTCGACAGAAGTCATGTCTTTGGGGTTGGTCGACCAGACGCCGACAATGTTGTCCTGGCCAGCAGAAAGAATACGCTGGCTCTTTTGGTGAACGTCTAAAGAGACCACTGGGGCCTTGTGGGCATCGAGAATGGCCAAGGTCTTTGCAGACTCTGGCTCCTCGTCGTCTAGCTCTGCCGTAGGGTCAGCAGCTGTTTTCCACAACCGAAGCTGACGATCATTACCAGCAGAAACAACTCTATGAGCGTAAATCCACTTCACAGCTCTCACTGGTGCCAGATGGCCCACGTACTGCTTGTCAACCTGACCAGACATATTATAAGTTCTGACCACACCGTCGTAAGATCCAGACAAGATCTGAGGGCCTGGGATAAAAGCGCCAGAGATCGACTTGATAGCAGCAGAGTCGTTGTTGATAGTATCCACAGAAGAAACCCAGTCCTCGTTGTTGAAGGAAGCCAAGAACGAAGGCGGAAGCACAGCACGGGTATATTCAACGTGCAAGAACGTTTCACTGGACAAACCATTCTTCACGAGGTACTCGCTAAGAGAAGTTCTCAAAAGCTGACCGTCAATCAAGAAGTCAAATGGAATAGGCTTGGTCTCATCGTCTTCCTTAGCCAAAAGATGGTTGACAATCTCAGAAAGACCGTAACGCTTTAAAGTGGCAGGCACGAACAATGGAGCATCCGAGACGTGAAGCAGCTCATCGTCCTCTTTCGTGAAAAGAGCGATTTTCACCTGATCCTCAGCCATTTGTGGTTATTTGATGGTGTTGGAGATGAGATGAGCATCTGGAAAATTAACGCTCGCCTCATATGCAGCCTGGTGGTACTAGTCCCTGGGGTGAACAGATGGAAGGGAGGAACAGAAAGGGAAGTAGAATAGATGTATAGTTTTTTGTGGTTTATTGGAGCACTATATTGGACTCTATACTTAGTTTAATCTGAAATGCTGATTTTGGATGCTGGTGGTGCTACATTATGGCTGTGTTCTAAGAAGATAACCAACTGTAGAGCTAACTTCACCAAAAGACATGATATCAGCCTGGTTTGGGTATTTTCAGAAACCACTCGTCCCAATGATTCTGTAACTATCCTTTTATTTCTACTTTTCTATAAACCTGATTTTATAGATGAAAGTGTAGTTTTTCAGAGTTGCGACAGATTCACAGAATGGCTGCAAAATGAAACCTTCCACTTACATCTCCAGAAAACCATGAAAATTAAATTCTACTAATCCTCAAATAGCACATATAAGTTTATTCATTAGCAAATAACATCCGTATAAACTACTTTAGCCGTCAGACACCCCAGTGCCAGCGGCCAATGGCTCCAACTGTACGGAACCCAGCACCAACAGTTCTCTGTGTTCGAGAACCACGAATGTGGCTGATACTGTCTGACTTTTCAAATCTATGGATATCCCATGAGTACTGGCGGCAGAAGATGCTCTTGACGAACCTTTTGAAACGTCTCCAGCGTCGTTTTCTGGTGATTCTCGGTGGTGGAAGTGAACGCATGGGTGATAAGGGCTGGGTACAAGCGGTGGACGAGATATGAAGTACGTCGAGAAATTTTAATGAATTAAAACTCTGTAATGTTGAGGTCGGTAGATGTCAGCTTTGGTGCTGTTTGGGTTATGATGGTGGAGTAGTAGATGGGTGCAAAAGCGAAGGTGCGAGAGGTGTTACGACTATAAGGCAATAAGTGTATGAGGAGAGAAGAAGTTTTGACAAATGATCTTAAAGACAACGAAGGACAAATACATATCCACTGTTTGTGTGTTCGTGTCCAGCACTGGTGTCTAGCACTGGTATCTCTGTCACAAACACTATACCATCCTAACCATAGCTAGTCAGCCAGAAAGACACCATATAAAGAAAGCCCAAATCCAACACCTTCAATACATACTTTCTATCCTAGTAACATCTTCTTAGCGACCCCCCGAGGTTCAACCCTGGAGGTGGTACGGCTGGACCAGTAGTATATAAGAATGGCTGCGAAATCTCTGCCAGCGGCAGTAAAGGGTCCCACACCACCACGCTGTTTCGTCCAGAGTCTTAAAAGAAGACCGTTTGTAGCTGTATTACATTTTATTGATCCATTAGAAATGTTACCAAAAAACAACGACCCTCCCCCAGTCCACTTCTTCATCACAGCGTGCTAATTAACTACCCAGTAAGAGTCACACAGCCATACACTCAATTGCCCCCCTAGCCACCTCTTCCAGAGCCAAAAAGACCCCTTCTCTACGTCAATTGTAAAGAAGACACTATACTTTAATTCTTTCTTACCTCTTCGACCCCCTCCTTCCCCCCTCCCTACTTCTCTCCCTCATACCACCTCGGCCCGCGGACTGTTATCAATTTTTCACTTTAACCGCTGACTCTGGCCAATAACCCCAACAACGCCCATCCCAGACCTCCAAACGTCCAAACCCCATTAAAACCAACCACCCCCTTCACTTCCACTAAATCCCCCCAAAAAATCCAATACCACCCCCTTTGTCCTCTGTTCACTCTGACTCCTCCACCCAGTGCACCTCATCGCCCCATCGCACACATCGCACAAATTTTAGACATCCTACTACATCCTCTAACCATCTAGTGTTCCACCCATATACAACAATGTCTGTTCCTGACGTGCCCGTGGAAGTGTCCAAGGTGTTCGACACCATCCTTGTTCTTGACTTTGGCTCCCAGTACTCTCATCTTATCACCAGAAGATTGAGAGAGTTCAATGTGTATGCTGAAATGTTGCCTTGCACCCAGAAGATCGCTGAGCTTTCCTGGAAGCCTAAGGGTATCATCTTGTCTGGTGGCCCATACTCTGTGTACGCTGAGGATGCTCCACACGTGGACCACGATGTGTTCAAGCTTGACGTTCCTATCTTGGGTATCTGTTACGGTATGCAAGAGTTGGCTTGGATCAACGGTAAGGGCGTTGGCAGAGGTGACAAGAGAGAGTACGGTCCTGCTACTTTGAACGTGGAGGACCAGTCTTGTCCTCTCTTCAACGGTGTTGACCACTCCCAGGTCTGGATGTCCCACGGTGACAAGTTGCACGCTTTGCCCACTGGCTTCAAGACCGTCGCTACTTCCGACAACTCTCCTTTCTGTGCCATTGCTCACGAGAAGGACCCTATCTACGGTATCCAGTTCCACCCAGAGGTCACCCACTCTGTCAACGGTAAGATCTTGTTGAAGAACTTCGCTTTGGACATCTGTAAGGCCAACTCCAACTGGTCCATGGAGAACTTCGTGGACACCGAGATTGCCAGAATCCAGAAGTTGGTTGGTCCAACTGCTGAGGTCATTGGTGCTGTTTCTGGTGGCGTTGACTCCACTGTTGGTGCCAAGATCATGAAGGAGGCTATTGGCGACCGTTTCCACGCTATCTACGTTGACAACGGTGTCATGAGAAAGAACGAGACTGAGACCGTCTACAAGACCTTGACCGAAGGTTTGGGTATCAACTTGACTGTTGTTGATGCTTCTGACTTGTTCTTGGGCAGATTGAAGGGTGTCACTGACCCAGAGAAGAAGAGAAAGATCATTGGTAACACTTTCATCCACGTTTTCGAGGACGAGGCTGCCAAGATCAAGCCTGCTTCTGGCCAGGAGATCGAGTTCTTGTTGCAGGGTACTTTGTACCCAGATGTGATTGAGTCCATCTCTTTCAAGGGCCCATCTCAGACCATCAAGACCCACCACAACGTCGGTGGTCTTTTGGAGGACATGAAGCTCAAGTTGATTGAGCCATTGAGAGAATTGTTCAAGGACGAAGTCCGTCACTTGGGTGAGCTCTTGGGCGTTCCCCACGACCTTGTGTGGAGACACCCATTCCCAGGCCCAGGTCTTGCTATCAGAGTCTTGGGTGAGGTTACCAAGGAGCAGGTGACCATTGCCAGAGAGGCTGACGCTATCTTCATCGAGGAGATCAAGAAGGCTGGTTTGTACAAGCAGATCTCGCAGGCTTTCGCTGCTCTCTTGCCAGTCAAGTCTGTCGGTGTCATGGGTGACCAGAGAACCTACGAGCAGGTTATTGCTTTGAGAGCCATTGAAACCGTGGACTTCATGACCGCTGACTGGTTTGTTTTCGAGGCTTCTTTCCTCAAGAGAGTTGCTTCCAGAATCGTCAACGAGGTTGATGGTGTTGCTCGTGTCACCTACGACATCACCTCCAAGCCTCCTGCCACCGTCGAGTGGGAATAGACAGTGTAGATGTCACTATAAAAAAAGAATGTGTATTAGTAATAATGAAGTCGTAACTATGTCGTCTTGCTCTGCCGGAGCACTGTAGCTATAAGCATATCGTTATCGTGAGAGATGCTAAGCATGAATGAGTCTTTGGTGGTATCTGAAGCTATGGCTGGTCGATTGCCCACTTTATACTTGTACCACTGATTGAATTGGAACGTCTGCTGGTCCCTTTCGTCTAGCGTCTTGAAGACTGCCTCTTTGGCTGCCCAGCTGCCTGCCAAGTACCTAGTAGCTGCACTGGTATTTAGAGACGGCAATTGGCTGAGCTCATTCGGGTGAAGTATCCTTCCACATAGTCTTTTCACGAACGGTTCACCCTTGGATAGTAGTCTTGTGAACCGCAGAAGGTGGACGAGATCAACTCCTAGGCCTAGTATCATAGTGTTGATGTCGCACAGTATGGGAAGAGATGGCCATTATGGACAGGATGTGGTGGGTGGTGGGAC
The DNA here is from genome assembly GCF_002926055.2 of Candidozyma haemuli. NCBI lineage: Eukaryota > Fungi > Ascomycota > Pichiomycetes > Serinales > Metschnikowiaceae > Candidozyma > Candidozyma haemuli. The sequence continues at coordinate 2,060,222 of NW_020289906.1, read as the reverse complement.
GTAGAAAGGATAGAAAAAACACTGCCAGGGAAGATATAGAGCGGTTAATTTGGTTTAATAAGTAGTAATTGATTTTGTAAATATAATGCTTTCTTGTTCCTGGTTCATGGAGCTCATGGTTGGTTGGTAGTTGGAACAGTGGTGGATTTGCAACCAATTGGTAGGTAACAGCCAGAGAGAAGGATATTGACACTGGAAGGGCATTTAGGGCTCGAAAGCTCAAAAGCGAGCTTAGGGAAGGATATGATTCAAACGATGAACATATTCTTTAGGTAATCAGGCATTACTGGCACTGAAGTGGTATGTAGAGGTGCTATGTACCTCTGGACTAGGAAGCTGCCATGAAAAATGACCAGAAAGGTAGATTTCAGGGAGTGTTAGGCAATTATATAGGGCTAACTTTGTATAAGATCAAATAGGGGATCCGCTTGTTATAGTATATTGCGTTTCCTGAGGGCCTTAGCTGCCCACGTTTTCCTCAATGGACACTCTCCACCAGCAAGATAAGTGCCCTCGAAATACAATTCCGCATGTTTATCATTGGAGGTAAATCCAACCAAAAAAGAATTTAATTGGAGCACCTTTGACCAACTCACCAAGATACACCATATCCTTCTCTTCATGGCACGGCTGTGCATCTGGGCTTGCGGTACATTGCAGCCAATAGAGCACCATGGATTTTGCAGCCATTCCTTCTGCCCACCCCAGGCCTGAAAAATACTAATTATGACAGATAGTGGTTTACTATGATCGGAAGTTAGCCAGTTTACGGGACAAATGCCTGAAGAGACCTCTCTTAATGGCATTAGCTGCACTGTCTTAGGCCCTAGACCTTCCCATGCTCAGACCAAGCATACCATATGTAAACCCACACCATCACATCCTCCAAAAACAAGGAAAAGCATTCTTAGCCCGAAATCCCTAAAATAATCATCAGTACCAAAATGCCATCCAAAAAAAAAGCTATCTCTCCATATCTCCATACCTCTACCACCTCTTCGTACCTCACCTTTGTGGCCTCAGCTGCTGTTCATCCGAGCAACCTCTTATACGAGCTTACGACTTTTCTCTCGGGAAACAAACCAATCGGTTCTCCTCAAATCCCTTAACTACCCTTTCTTCTTTTCCATTTCTTCATCTCTTTTCCCTTCGGCCCGGTTCCGGCCCCACATTACTTCTTCGCACTGAAAAGCTTCTACTCCAAAACCTCAACTACACCTTCTTTCATCCATAGAATGGCCTCCTCCATCACCGGCCCGGTGCCGCTTCCGGACTCTCGCTTCGACCTCTCCACATACTGGGGCCGTGTTAAGCACTGTGCTGAGATTTCAGACCCTACAATGCTTCTCAACACTTCGTCTGACATTGAAAACGCTAAACGAGTTGTCTGGGACTATAGAAACGGCGTCACCGGCAAGCTTACGCCTGACTTTTGGAAATCCAAGAAGATCTTGGACTCTGCTTTGCACCCTGACACTGGCGAGACCGTGTTCTTGCCGTTCAGAATGAGTTCATGTGTGCTTTCTAACTTGGTTGTCACGGCTGGTATGCTTACGCCAGGCCTTGGAACTGCTGGAACTGTGTTTTGGCAGGTGGCCAACCAGTCTTTGAATGTAGCTATTAATATTTCGAACGCCAACAAGCTGCATCCATTGACGACGAAGCAGATTGCTACTAATTATACTATGGCTGTGACTGCTTCATGTTCGGTTGCTTTGGGTCTCAATGCCTTGGTTCCAAAGCTTAAGGGTCTTAAGCCTAACACCAAGATGGTTTTGGGCCGTTTGGTTCCTTTCGCTGCTGTCGTTTCGGCCGGTATTGCTAATGTTTTCTTGATGAGAAGTGAAGAATTGAAGAAGGGTATTTCCGTGTTCAACAAGGACGGCGAAGACTTGGGCACTTCCAAGAAGGCTGCCTTGTACGCTGTCGGTGAAACTGCTGCCAGCCGTGTCATCAACGCTACACCAGTCATGGCCATTCCACCATTGATTTTGGTGAGACTACAGAAGACTAGATTTCTCAAGGGTAAGTCCAAGTTGACTGAAACTGCCGTCAACATTGGTCTTATCTTTGTTACAGCGCTCGTGGCATTGCCTCCTGCCCTTGCCATCTTCCCTCAACGTGAGATCATCTCGCCAGATAGATTAGAAGAGAAATTCCACAACTTGAAGGACAAGTCCGGAAACAAGATCGAACAAGTGGAGTTCAATAGAGGTATCTAGATATATTTATTAAATTTGCTTTTATATGCTATTACATGCTGATTACCAGTATCTCCATCCGGCGAGCTTAGATGCTCCAATGGCCTCCTCAATATGCTCTCTCGTTTCGTGTTCCATAAACTGTTCAGCAGAGAACACATCGGTGACCTCACTATCCTTAAGATGCAACACACCAACACCTTTGCCACCCAATTGAGCCTGGAAGGTTTCAAACCCTTTCTCAGCGAATTCCTCCTTCACCTTCGATAAGGCACTCTCATCAACATCTGGCGAAAGCAAAGTGATGGCACAGCCACCACCGCCAGCACCAGTCAATTTCGTAGCTCCAATTTTGTGGGTATCACCAATGGCCTTGATTGTTTCTAGAGCTGGATGAGACACACCCAAGGAAACCAATAAACCATGATTAATATTGAAAAGTTCACTCAAAACCTTAGTGTCTGCCTTAGGTTGAAGCATTTCCTGCAATGCATCCTGTGCAACCTCTTCCATGGCCAGTAAGAGGTGTTCTGCGGTCTTTGGGTACTTGACCTTCAATGAAGCGACACCGCCAACCAAGTCAGCCGTACTTCTTGGAATCTTTGTGTTTGTAAGTAAAAGTTTGATTCCGCTAAAGTTTCTCAAGTTTGTACGCACGGCAACGTTGCCTGGGCCACCAAAACGCTGGTACAAGACGGCTCCACCGTGCGTAGCGACTGCATTATCAATACCACTAGGGTTACCATGGAAACACTTTTCACCCATAAGAGACCACGAGTCAATGAAATCAGTATCCCTGGTTCCCTTACCGTGTTGCCTGCTATCAACCGTAAGAGTTGGGTCCTGGACATGCTTTCCCAAGAGTGCAAGAGCTGTGGAGATGGAAACAGACACAGATGCAGATGAACCCAAACCAGCGCCAATTGGCAACGTAGAACGGATGATAAAATGACAACCAGGGGTTTCAGGACCACACAAGTTCGAGTACAAGTACAAGAAACATCTGCAAGTGATGTAGGTACGTTGGTCCTCCATATCCAACAAGTCAGACAATTGGTCCAAGATTTCTGGCACTAGCTCGTCTGTGGCAATAGGAACGTCTTCATACCTCTGAATGATAGGTTCAAGAGCTTCCCAAGGGATATCCAGTCTCTTCCACAGGTGCTTAAGAGAGATATCTGGAAATTCTAAACAAATTTCATCTGGATCTTCGCTAGGGTTGACGAGGAGGTACGCTCTGAGACTTAGAGCAGCAGCGATGGCAGGCTTACCGTAAACGGTAGAATGCTCACCAAAAAGAATGACTTTTCCAGGAGCGGAAACATAGAAGGGTGAGCTCATTATCTATTACGAGATGCGTTACGACTTTGAAGTCATCCAACGTCGCGTTACATCAACACTTTTTTTCTGTGCAGCACTTTTCAATTTTGCACCCATACTTAATTGAAGAACTCTTTGAGCTCTGATATTTCCAGAATGAGGCTCTTGACGAACTCATTGTGGGCCGTGCCGTGGCTCTTGAGGATCTTGGCTTCTTCAGGTGTGCTGGGCACAATTATCGACGACAAGAACTTTGGATGCTTGAGTAAGTTCGTGATGTAGTCTATCAAGTCCTCTCTCTTTTGAGGTGTCTCAAGACCTGGAAGAATAGCCATATCAACGCCGGTGGGGGAGTCGCTTGAGATCTTTTCTGCCTTGGCGATTTCACTCAAAATCTGATACAAATGTAAAATCTGCGTGGTTTCCCATGTAACAGCTGACGAGACTCTAAGCGACCTCGAGTCCTTGGCCCAACTCTCTATGCAAAAGGCAATCTGCTTGCCAAACGACCTGATGGTGTTGAAAACTTCCGACTTGTTGCCTGGTCCAAGCAAGGTAGCGGAAAGGATAGGGAGAATACCGTTTGTCCAGTTTCTGTGGAGCTGTGGAGAGTTTTCGATGGTGATTCCACCTTCACGAAGCGGCTGCGAAATCATACTCTCCCTGATCACCATAAACATGTTTCTGTTGATGAACTTCTCAGCAAAGATGCTAACAGAAAGGAGGAGTTGCACGAACATGAGCGTCAAGTGAGAGAAGATTGGCTCTTCGTTAACGACAATCAAGTGGGAGAACGAGTAAAGACTAAGGAAATTTTCAACTGTTCTATTCTGCGTCAATGAACTAGCCAACTCACGCTGGAGAGACTCTGGAATGTTAAAAGACACAAAGCACTTGAAGATCGAGATTACCAAACGCAAGTCATTAAGAAGCTCACCCAAATCCTGTGACTTGTGCTTCTTATCAGTACGAGAAAGATAGACATCGTTCTGGAGTTGGGTAATAATGAGTCTCGAACCCTGCGAAACAACTCGGTTAAAAAATCACGAAGCACACTGAAACGCGAGATTATAAGCTCATGATCATCCTTAAGTGTGGAAAGAGCAATATGTGCCAATCTGAGCAAAGCTCTGTGGGTGACTGAAGTAATGGCATCCAGATTAGATGTTCCATTAAGCATGGTGGATGACTTTTCCACAATCCGAAGAGCAACTTGGGAGTCCTTTTCAGCACCATCGACAACACTGTAGGTCTGTGCAACGAGGAAGGAAAGCTCAACTCTTTCCAACCTAAGCTGAGTAGCAGTATCAAGAATGTAAGCCTCTTCAACGATGTTCATAGTAAGAATATCTGGAGTAAGTTTCAAGTACTTTGAAAGCTGTTTGCTAGGCAGTCTGCGGCATACTGCTGTAATCAATGCACCGGTAGACTTTGCAATAGCAACCTGAGAATAGTAGTTCTGGATACGAGCACTCCAGCTTTCAATCAAGGCTTTGATGGTCTTCCACTCTGAATCTGCTTTGAAGAGACTTTCCATCATATTAAGGTCATATATCGCATTTACATTAAATCTGTTTCTTGTTCTCACAGAAGTAGCAAATTGCGATAACTTGTAGCTTGAAAAGCGTTCTTCAAATTTTTGGGCGATGGACTCAATGGTGGGCCCCTTGAGTAGGACAGGACGCAAAAGGCTTGAAACTTTCGAGATAAATGAGTCCTTATAGATAAGGTCGTCAACAATGAGTTTCTTGATCTTGTCATTCTTAGTAGTGAAAAGAATGAGGGACAAAATTTCAGCACTTTTCGAAAGAACCTTGTTCTTGTAACATGCTGAAACCAACTCCTGTGGACTCTTGGAAGATCCATCCACAATATCATCTTCAAGGAGCTTGAGCATTTCCTTGACGAAATGCTCATCACTATTATCCTCATTAGCAATAGTCCAAGAGTTAAATGCCAAAGCAATTGCATCAAGCAAGTGCGCAGTGACAGATGGAGGGTAATACTTGATCTCACTCACGTTCTTTTTGAGTACCGCTAAGAGGGAAACTGTGAGAGGAGCCTCACTAGTAGAGCCGCCAAAGACATCCCGGCCACTGATGAACAACACAGACAAGCCTTCTTGGCTAGCATCTAGAATCGAACATAACAAGTCATAAACTGAAATCCGGATACTGTAATCATCAAATGAGTTATTCAAATCAGCTGCCAAGGAATGCAAGAAAACTTGGGAGTATTTGCGTCCCAAGTGAGACAACATTGACGGCATTTGCTCCTCGCTCCACGTTCCACTAGTCAATGCTGCGATTAAGTCTAAGATAGGCTTTCTAAAGGAGCCTCTAGAGTAAATCCTCACCAAATTTTGAAGCTGAGTAAACATTTGTCTCTCGAACTGCGAGGGCTTGTTGGTTACGAGGCTTCTAGCTTTGATCAACTCTCTCGAAAAGACCAAAGCGCTGCTCACCCAATGGTTGGAGTAAAATCCTGTAACATCCCTAAAGTCGTAGAAGTTCATCGATGATGCAACCGCACTAATCATCTTGTAGATTGGAATAGGTGCACGAGCAGCGCCATCTTCATAGGCCAAGAAGGCATCAAGAATCTTCTGAGCGGAACCAACAAACTCCTTAGCAGGTTCATTGTCTTTGAAGTTACCCGAGTTAGTGTCCTTGACGGTGACCAAAATGCTCGTGAAAATGTCGAGAAGTAAGATGCCCAATTCAAGCTTTTGTAAGCCATCATTGAAATTGCAGTTGATGTAGCTCTCAAATACCACAATAGAATGCTCAACCATAACACCAAGAACCTCGCCCTTGAGAATGTTAGGATAGTCATGCTTATTCGTGAGACAATTGTCTGCCAAGGCCCCAATGAATTTGGTCAAAGCAACAGTAAAGTCGTAGTTTCCCTTCACCATCTCAATCGAGCCAAACATAATTGACATGAAAGGCTCCTTACCCCCGTTGGGTAGCAAGGAAGATTTGGCAAGGTAGGGCCAGATCCTGGCCGAATGCAAAGGTAATAAGTTCGTAAAGATTTTGATGATCTTGGTCAGGATTTCAGTATCACGGTTATGCAATCCTTGTTCAAGCAACCTAAAGAGAATCTCCAAAATATCAGAGTCATCAGTATAAGCGGACATGGCGTCAAGAGCTATCTGTAAGTCTTCTGTCGTCACTTGAGAGCTAGTCTGCACAAGCAAATGAAGCATGTCGTTCAAGACAAGCGTCTTCGGGGCATCGTTGATATCAAATGTCTTCGAAATATTCTGAACCACTCTTCCAAGGAATGCCCAACCACTATATTTGTACAAGAAAGTAACAAGCACTTTGTTTTCTTCACTTGAAGGAATAACCTTAGCTTTAGTATCGTGGCGGAGAACAAGCGACAACTTGTTGTTGACTTCGTAGGGAGGATATAAGTCTATCATTTCAGAAAGCTTCATGAGATCGGTGTTTTCAGAGTCAATGTCACATACCCTACCAAACTCTTCATTATCAAAAACAGACATGTATGATTTAAGTTCACGGAACTCATTGAAGGCAAAATTGCCGTTGATAGAAGCCAATTTGAGGTATGGAGGGATGCTGACTGGGAACTTTGCACGAGACAAGATAATGGCATTAATGACTTCGTTGTTTTCGTAGAATTTCTCAACCACTGGAGGTGGCGCTTGACTGAGTACTTGCTGCACACATGTGGCAGTTTCGACGTTCATTGGCATTAGCGGTAAAGCGACCATTAGTAGATTAGCCAAAACGATTGAGTAGATCTCATCAAAATGAAGGAAAGAATTGATGTTCATGATATCTTTGAAAACGTTTCCCTGTTCAAGGGTCTCGGTGAAGAATGCTATGCTGGTGTTGATTTCAGAGAGGGAAATCTCCTTGGTGAATGCTGACAGGTCGTCTGAGAACTCCTCAATGACAATGGCCTTCTTGTACAATACGATAAGCCACGCGTAGTTCACGATAGAGTTGACGTTTCTGGTTGATATAATATCGTTGACAAGCTTGAAAGTCTTACCGTCGTTCACATACAGAGGATCGCTTGGATCAAAGGAGTTCTCCAAATCAAGAACCTGGAGTGAAACGACTGTAGCCAAGGATTGAAGCAACACGAAGCATTCTCTGCTGGAAACATAGGTTCCCAAAGAGATCATGAAGTTGGTTTCGTCCATAAACTCGAACCATTTGGTTACACTCGTGACAGCATTGGATGAAACGAAGATCTCACATAGAAGGGATAACAGCTCCAGCATGAAAAGGAGAGACTCAGTATAGATGATCTCGTCTAAGCTTTCAGAAATGCCAGTCTTATAAGTACCCGTAATGATCGAGGAAGCGGTAGTTTTAAGAGCTTCTATAGCCAGTTCAGCGTATTTCGAGTCCAAGACAAGTGATCTGCCCAAGTTACGGACCGTTGAAGTCGCCTTCTCGTTGAATCTTCTATCAAGACACTCCCTGGCTATACGGAGCACAGTTCTTCTCTCCTTCAAGATCATAGACGCATACAAGTTGAGCTTATCGTTCTCTCTGCATTCATCTTTATCGTCATGAAGACGCGAGTGGAGCAAGCTCGAAGGTTTCTTAATCTCGTCAAGCTCTGGAATCCGAGACTGAGTCTGTGAGATCACTCTCAACGCTTCCTTAGGGTTCACCTTCAACGTACGAGCTAGCTTATTGGCAATATCCACACTATCTTGCGTATCTGAAAACAAAACACCCCTTAAAGTGAATTCCTTCACCTTCTCCAAATCCTTAGGCGTCTCCTCTCTAAATGGAAACGCCAGGGTGATCAACTCCCCAGAGTGTAAGAGAAACTCGTCCAAAGCATCAAGAATATGGAGCAGAGGTTCTTCTCTTATAAGGGTCAATGCGGAACCAAACGTCCACAGGGCAGTTTGCTCCATGGGTCTAAGACCCTGCGAGCGGATTAGGGAGTTTGACGACGGCATTGGTCCCGGGAATGCAGGTATCTGGTTTGTTTATGATGGTTGCAACTTATGGATTTTTTCTACGCTGTTGATATTGGTGCGCACACTCACAGCAAGGTGAAGAGATGGAGGGAGGGAAGGGTTGGTAGTGGAGAGTTTTTTGTTAGGAATAAGGTTGTTTCGTGTTTAGAGGAAATTGGGATTTGGAACTTGTTGGTTGATTTTGATGCTGATGTGTGGAAGTGATGGGGCTAGGAGTCATCGCGGTAATGGTTGCAAAATGAGCCAGTGAAGGTATGAGTAGAGTTATTGAGGTGGGATGGGAAAGAAAAGGTAGAGAGTTAATAAGGGTCAGCAAAAAGAAGGTTGGAAGTTAGCTTAAAAGGCATGAATTCAGATAAATAGGCAGTTGGGGGTGAACGGTGTAGTACCGTCTGGACAATATGGCTGCGAAAGATACCACTACTATGGAGAAGGTGGAGGCCATCTTCCTTATAGAATATCCCTTTTGCTTTCTAATTCGGAACTCCAAAATCATCTTCTCATACTTTTCAAGCAACTTCTTCACCTTTTCACATCATCAATACTTTCTTTTCAGCCCAGCACCACTGACCTACCACTACAGCCAATCACCTACCACCACATGCTTGCTAATAAGTAATGCATTTTTGGTTTCATAATAAATAAACCTATTTCGGCGCCGCCGTCTCTAATGTCCTGTCAAGCGGCCCACCCTTCTTTACCTTAATAGTAAAAGCTCTTGTGCACCTCGTCAGGAATAAGAGCGTCAGACACAGCAGCCTCGACGAAAACGCTATCGTTAAAGTCAAAAGCATTCTTCTTGCCTGGGGTACCCTCCAAAGTGACATTTTCAATGGCATACTTGCCGGCCTCGGTCTTTCCCTCCACAAGCTTCTTCCAGGCCTCGTAGCACTCTTCAACGGTCTCCCACGTCTCTGCAGCGTTCCTATATTCACCTTTGAATGCAAACACGTTTTCCGGCTTCCCGTCTGGTTTCTTATAATCCTTAAACCACTGTCTGGTAGCATCTAGAAGGCCAGGGCACTTCTTTTCCACATCTGAAATATCATTAAGTTCAGACGCCAACTCGTCCTCTGTATTGATGGCAATAACCTTCCAGTCCAACTCGCCATCGTCAATCAAAGCCAAAGAGCCAAGAATCTTCACCGTGGTAACTGTGCCCGTAGGCAACACTCTGGAGCCTATTTCACACACATCCAACGGGTCTCCATCTCCATACAAATCTTCCACATTGCTCTTCTGCGTAGGGTCCTCCCATGTCTGTGGAAGAGCACCGTAGTTGTGAACGTACCCATGGTAAGGAAACAAGTTACGGACAAACCTGACCTTATCCTTCTTGACGTCTTGGATAATCGGGTTACCAGGCTGTTTAGGGTCGATCTCGAACTTCCCGTTCAGCCACCGTGGCACCTCCACCACCATAGTGGCAGTTCTAGCCTGCTTATTCTTCTGCAAAGGAATGTCATGGAAATACGAAACCACCTTGCTCGTCAAAGGATCCACAGCGTAGTTCTTATACTCTTGGGTATACTTAGCACCCACAGTTACGCTTTCGAAAACTGGAGTCGACGAATTGGCTCTGAGATGGTTCTGGGTAAGCTGGAGGCGGGAAAGGGCCCGGGAAGGCGCTGAGGCGGTCATGGCACTAAAAAGACTGGTGCTTTTGCCAAACCTGGGGTACATGGGTGAGTATATATGGCTTGAGAAATTCCTCTTGTTATCTCCACTTTTATGGTTATATCCGCGGTACATGGACGATGGAGAAGCCCCACTGGATGGAAAAATGTGGAAAAACGGGGAGATGGAAAATCGAGAAGAGAAGGTGGTGGGACTACGTTTTCTTTGCAATTAACTACGGTTACTAATACGGGGTGCTGGTTTGTTGGGGCCTTTAAGTTTTGTCCTTCATCTCGCATTTTCACCTGTGAAAGCGCCAATTTTTCACATCTTGCTTGTCTTTACTGCATTTGGCTGCCAACAGAAACCACCGTTTTGCCCTACAGAGGGTTTTGGTAATGCTATCGTATTAATTCAATGACGGGCTTTTGTAGCCGGAATTCCAAAAAATTTCTAACCGTTGTGAAAATCAAGCTTTAACTTTGTGACGTAATGCCACTCGAAATCTGTCGTTATTCGCTTAGAGAGGTGCTTCGCCAAAGAACTGAGGCACGCATTTGTCGCTGAAGCCAGAGTTCTCGTCGGTCACCTCAATAATCTTCTCGTTATCCTCTATCTCTCTCCTCGACCATCCGTATGGGTCTCTGGGGATCCAGAGCTTTGGCATTTGTGCTGCAATAGCAGGCTGATCATATGCATGCTTGTCGTCCGTAACTTCTTCTTCCATGTTGTATGTAGCTGGAATCATTCTCTTTGCGTGTCTGAAGTTTAAGAATACGTCGGGACGAACGAACCGGACAAACCAGTTCTTAGACTCGGTGGTCTTGAAGTCTCTGTCTGCCAACAATGGCACAAGGTTGTGGCCACCTTCTAGCTGGCCTGTCTCTTCTTCAACTCTGGCTTGGTCGATCTTATCTTCCTCAAGAACCTTAGGCTCGTTGGCCTTGTTCTTGTCCAAAACCTTCCTCTTGAAGTCAGAATCCGTCAGACAAGAAACAGTCTGGGAAAATCCGTCCAATGGCTTCATACAGTCGATTGGAAGGACAGTGGTCAAACGACCGAAAGCTTCAAGCAAGTTGTGGTGGCAGAAAGCCGTGGCCGCAATACCAATGGCTTGCAATGCAACACAGCCCCAACCCTTACCGACAACGAACAAACCCAACAAACAGACCTGGCCCAAGTAGAGACCAGTGAAGGTGTGGAACAAAGCTCTTGGGTAGTGCATACCTCTGTTATCAGGAGCTTCAATGAAACAGTAGGTCAAGTTGTGGCCATAGGCGATGAATGCCAAAAGGAAGGCGACGCATCCAAAGAGCAAGATCATTGGAGCGATGATGGCGAAAGCCAATGTGATGGTGGCCAAGTTAGTGAAAAGAGGGAAAGTTGTTCCCCACATCACCAAACCCAAACCGGAGAATCTCTCCCACTTCTTTCTGAGCGTCTTATCCAAAACGGCACCAAGAATGTAGAACAAGAAGAAAGTCACGACCTGGAACAAAGCACCACCTGCAATAGTGAAGCCTTGCAAGATAAGGTATGAGATGAAGAAGTTCGAGGATCTTGGTAAGTTGGCAGCCAAAAGTGTCATGGCAGATGCTGGGTTGTTGATGATCTCAGCAACAGCTGCAGTGGCCGAGGAAGCCAAAGCAGTAACGAGGAAACTGTTCACGACCAAGAAGCCGTAGTAACAGTTTTGAGTAAAGTCCTCAGTAGTTTGGAAAGAGACACAGCCTGCAATCTTTGCCATAGCTCTGATGAACATAGGCAAGATTGTCATCAACAAGGACAACATAATGGTAGGTAACAAACCAGTCACAACACCAAGCAACCAATCAGGCAAGTTTTGGATGAAACCCAACCATGGAAGTTTCTCAGTCAAGTTGTTAACGTTAGAAATAACACCGACGAATGCCACAGGAATGGCCCAGAAGATAATCAAAGCAATGATAATGGCCAGAGCAATAAGCTTTCTGGTGATTCTCTCCCACCAGAAAAGACGCATGTTGTCCCAATCGATATCCTCTGGGTTGTGGCCAATGTAAGCTGGCGACATTCTCATTGGGTTGTGGTGAATGACAGTCTGGTACGCGAGTTGGGCACTGTACTGGTCCTCGAACTCCACGAAGAGAGAGTTCTTGGGTGGAGCATGTCTGTAAAGCTTCTGGTGCTTTCTGACCTCGGCATTGAGGAGCTGGAGCTTTTGACGGCAGTGTTCGATCTTGTCAATCTTCTTGGAGAAGAAACCACCTTCCTTGACCCGTGGTCTCTTCTTCTCAGGAACATAAGAAGAGATATCGTCAGGGTTCTCGACCTGGATTCCCTTCTTGTCGGCCTTCTTCTTGGCCTTCATACCTGTAACCAAAAGCTTAGTGGTAGCAGCTTCCAATTGCATAGCCATGTTCTCTCTCTGTCTAACCTTATGGGCCAAAAGACGAACATTTCTCGAGACGTAAATCCTCTTCACACCATTGAAGAGCTTCATGAACTGTTTTTCATCGAGGAAAGCGTCAGGCACCGACTGGAACAACACCGTACGAGACGCCAACTTGTTGGCATAACGAGGCGAAGACAACACAGAAGCACGGAGCGAATTGAAGAAGAAAAGCTCTCTGTAGATCATGTAAATAACACCGCCATAGAAGAACCACGACATAAACGCATGGGCATAGTACCTTCTTGGGTTAGCCACATTCGCAAACGACAACTGGTCCAAACCTTCGTGGCCATGGCCATTGGTAGCGTTTACAGGAAGCAAAATGATCCATGTCAACATTCCAAAAAGGAAGATCAACCCACACATGATGAGGTACCGCAAGAAGAAGTACCCATCCATTCCACATTGCTGAAGAATAAAAGAATGTGGTTTCGTAAGCAAAACAAATATCCACCGAACAGGGTCAGCGGGAAGCGGATCAGGCTTCTTCTCCTCAGGCACAAGATCAAAGGAAGACTTGGGCGAGTAGATTCGCTTAAACTTAAGCCTGAGAATCAAGAAACCAGCAACAAAACTCCCTAGAAGAATCGAGTTGGACACCAACGTCACCAACACCGCCGACGTCGACGTACTTTGCGTGTCAGCCTCGGCCATCTTGATAGTGTAAAAAAAAAAACGGTACCTAGGAAGAAAGAAGAAGGATGTAGTACAAAAACAACAAAAAGCGTTGTTGGTATCAAAACACTATGCCTTCTCTAGCAAGAGCTCTGTGAAGGCATAGAAGAAAAAGAACAGCCTTCGTGTGCAAGACTTTCCTCTACAGATTCTGCAGGGCATGAGGCGCGAGGCAGCAGTGTGTTACCAGAAGGGATGGGGCCCGCCTTGGGGTATAAATAGAGGGCATTCCCAGTTGTTTTGGGGCTACTTGGGGTTTTTCCATTGCTGCACGTTTCCTTCGCTCGTCTGTATTTGTAGTTGTTTGTTGTGGCCAAGAGGAGTCGATCGGTTTGTTTATTCGCGCTGGGCATCGATGCTGGAAGGAGACGTGCGTTTGGAGCAGCCTTTTGTTACTGGCTGGCTATGCTTTGGAGCTGGTACAATGGATGTGTGTGAATGTTGTTTTGGGGAATTAGGTTGTTTGGCGTGGTGGGATCAGCGGATCGGCATCACGACTGGCGTGGCGCTAGCCATGACAGGAGCCCTGGAAGAACCTTAATAGCGGGAGCCCTGGAATGGAAGAACCTTAATGGGTTGGAATGGAAGAAGCTTAATGGACTTTGTGAAGCTTACGGGCCAACTCAATGGGGGTGCGCAGTAGAAGGGGTGGGCCAGATGTATGGGCTGGTAGAGATGCTCAGCCATCGCCTGGCTAGGAAACCGTTACTGCCTATGGAAGGTGAAGTAGGCACTTTGTTTCACAATGCCTCGCTCATAAGCGAGGCTTCTCGTCTCCTTCGTCTCCTTCGCAGGTGTCTTAGAACGCCTAGAGTTGCCTATGCATTAATTTCCAGTAATGCTTTATCCCGCCTCGAGGCGTCAGTGAATGGTTTCTACAAGTCAGCGGTTCCCGATTATGTCATCTGCGTTGCAGATTTCCGTTGCACTATGTACTTTCGAGTTCAACGGTAAACTCATGCTCTATCAAATCTATCTTCTTGACGGTGAACTTTGGCTTCACCGCTTTTCCAATCTCGTACTCACCGCTTTCAAAAAGCTGCTTTAAGGTATCGTTGGCCACAATTGTGGTTCTCAAACCACTGAAGTTTGTCACCCTGCAACTGACATCTCCTCGTTTCGGATCGCTTAGAAGCAAGAACTCAAACTCAATGGGGTCTTCGATTTCTCCAGCTTGCAAACATTCAAAGTATTGCTTGAGGAAGCTTCCTTGCCAGAACAGGTCAGAGTCTTTCTGGGCATGGTTAACCACAAATTGACAGATTTGCAAGTGATTGGCCACGTAGGACAAGTTGTTCATAGCATCATCATCGAAGATCACTTCCTTTGATCTGGGATGTTTTTGGTTCATGAGGTAGTGTGCCATGATCCAGTGATTGACCATATCAGCATATCTTCTCAAAGGAGAGGTGAAATGGGCATATCTTGGAAGACCAAGGGATTCATGACCACAAGGTTTGACTTGGTAGTTTGCCGCAGTTAAGAACTTTCCGAGCTCAACCATTTCTTTCGCTGAAACTCTGGAATCTTTGTTTCCAGCAAGAATTTCTTTAACTTCTTTGGCAACACGTTTCCTCCACGATAATTTCTGCGTCCTAAGAATGATAGGAACATTCTTTCTGAAAGCAAACTCTGATGCTGCATGGTTAGCAGTCACCATGAAGTTCAGAACGAGCTCCAGTGATTTTGAGTCCTCTGATTGATGGACATTATTCTCAATGGTAACCACAGGCACACGTTCAGCGTTCCTACCGACAATTGCCATCTTGTATCCTTCCTTGGTTCTCTCGAAATGCTTGTCCCCTACTTCTTCTCTCGACAAGTAATCGACAGAAATCTTACTGGAGTCTCCTGGGAAATTCAAAGCACCCATATGTTTGGCTCTTATCTGGCCGAATATCGTAGCAACCCGAGAGAGATTGAAAAGGGCCCATTCCGTACCCCCTTTCTCGAAAGATCCCTTAGCGAACTTCTCAATGTTACTCTCGTCATTGAGAATATTGTTCACCTGCTCGTAAGTGATGCAACGGCTGTTGCTCTTAATGTTAAGGAATCTAACTCTGCACGAATCTGACACCTGTTTCATGATATACTTTGCGTCAATGGATGAGCGAGACGCTTCGTAATCTATGATGGATGACTTGGAGATGGTGAACTCAATGGCAAAACTTCTGTTATTGTTTGTAGCATCTAAACCACAGACTTTCGACACAAACTGAGGAAGCATTAACGAAGGACCTTCTGGCATGTAAACAGTGGCACCCTTTCCAAGAGCGATCTGGCTTAGCATCGATGACTGCTTGATGAAGGAAGAAGCGTCAGCAACATGGATAGTAAACCTGAAATCGTTACCTCTGTCTTCAATGGAGATACCATCATCAATCTCATGTGCCGTGGCAGCGTCAATACAGTAGATAGGAACATCAGCGAAATCATATCTAACCTTTTCGCAAGGATCCGACTTGTTGAAGTCGGAGTCGACCCAACTATCAAAGACTGAGGATTCGTCTTGGGTGCTTAAGCCGTCATTAAAGTCCAACAATTCAGCTTCTTTCACTGATGGTTCAACTGGGGTGGCATTAAGAGCCTTTTCAAGATCTTCCTTCGAGGAAAACTTCTTATCAATGAAGTCGTAGTAAGCCTTGGCAACATCTGCTTCTGGAGAAAGACCTGTTCCAGGTAGACGAATAGGAGCTTGCCATTTGCTTGGGTTGTACCATTCGTTATTCTCCAAGGAGTAGATGATCTCGAGGGCTCGACTTTTGGAAAAGTCGTACGAGTAAGGTATCACTGGCATCTTTCTGAGACCATTTGCATCTAACGAATGATCAATATTTCTCAAAAGGTTGCCCACCACACTTTCAACCATCTTATCTTCGACAATATTGCCAGCAACAAAGTCCTTGAGCAAGCTCATCACTTGTCTCAAGTGATGTGGAGGTTTAATGTCCTTCTTATTGGCGTAAAAGTCAGTGTAGAACTTTGTGAAAGTTTTACCACCATCAGCTTTCAAGAAGCCTAGCGCATCAGACGCATCAACAGACGTACTTATTGGGAGCACATCAACACTTAAAGGCGTTTTAGAAGAGTGCTGGAAATTAATCTTCCATTTCCTAGGATTTTGCGCCAAAGCGACGAGGTATGCAATGTATGATGTAGCTGAGTATTCCACTTCGTCGAAACCGGCTTTTGTCTGATCAGGATACTTCTTGCCCACAATGGTTGGACCGTCAAGTCCTAAGTATGTCATCTGGGAATTGAGAACACGTAGTTCATCCACGCCTTGAGCTTGATCAAGATGTCTGACTCTGTGTTCGAACTTGGAGAAGATTTCAAAAAGCTCAAAGATTGGAATGGAACGTGCAGAAGAGATGACATTGTTGTTCTCATCGTACTGCAAGATCTTGTGGATGTAATCGAGGTTTCTGGAATAAGAGTTGACTTTCCTGAAACATGTAATGGATGCCTCCACGAGGGCTTTGGAAAGAAGGCGTCTCACTGGAAGCGGCACAATATACGTCTTAACATCTGTATCGGTGAGCAACTGGGAAGCTGCTTGAGCCATAATAAAGTCATCACCGGTCGTCAGAAACTCACCGTCTGACCTCTTAGGCGAAGCTTCCAGTCCAGCCTTTTCTTTTCTAAGCTCATCTGGCAATGCTTCAGCCGATCTGGAGAACTTCGAATCGGGCATTCCAATAGGCGCCACGCCGAGGTACTTCTTTTCCTGCTGAACCACCTTAAGTGGGTTCAATATCCTGTTAGAGGCGACCTTCGGCACTCGAAGACGGATCTGTTCTCTCACAATGTATTTGATATCACCCTCGTGATTGAGCAAAGTATAGGTAGATGTATTAAGATCCTTAGGCTTATCAACCACAAGATGAAGCTCTGTGCTTTCAAGATCTAGAAGAACCACATCACCCACGTCTAGTGGTGAAAAGTTCTTATTCAAACTGATACGGGCTCCCCATATAAGGTTCCTGAGTCTCTTACGGGTAGATACCATATCGATAGGATGGTTCTCCTGCCAGTCTTCCGCTGGTTTCTTTATACGCTTGTGCATTCTGTCCTTAGCGTCCTCTTCAATTTTCCTGATGAGTTCAGCGTTCGGAAGCGAAAAGTCAAGCGAAACATTAGACGGGTCGTAGTACTTCTTCTTCAGTTGCTTAGCGACCTCTCGAGTCACCGCAAGTGCCTCATTGTCCAACTCAGCAGCAGACGGTTTCTTATATTTGCCGACATTGCCACCTGACCTGAACCGTCGTGGCACGAATTGCACGACCCTAGACATGTAGTGGAGGTTCAGTAGTAGTAGGGTAGGGTTGGGTTGATGGAGTCTCGATGGCCTGCGATGGCTGCGAAGCGAAGAGTATGTAGCGAAGAATGCACGTGAGCGTTTTTGATAAGACAGAAGGGGGAAGGATGGGAGATAGGGGACTGGCTGGAGAGGTAGAGGGGCGAGAGAGAATATAGATTTTAGAGGGATTTTATGTTTTTGGGGTTTGTGGTGGGGAGTTGGTGGAGGTGGGTTGGTGCTGTAATGCGAAGAGGATGTAATGAGTAGGAGAGAGGTGGGAGGTGGTGAAGAATGTGTGGATTTAGTTTTTGGTGGGAAAAGACTAAATAGATGTGTTTTATAAGATATGGGTTGTTTGCTGGAATTTTGACATTTCGTTTGGACGTGAGGGAAGATGGGTGGTTGGACGATGTCTATGGATGGGACCATTTGCAGCCACTCAGGTGTGAGACACTGTCTTAATGAAAAGAGAAGTAGTTACACTAGCCAAGAACACGACTAAAAGAAGTTTACATAGGCAGAACATGAACTAATCTTTGCTGATTGAACTTATACCCGGCAGCTGGTAGAAACCTGTAAGCTAGGTATGTTTGGACCTGAGTAGATACCGTGAGTGTTGATACCTTCCAACGAGGATTCACCACTATATCACAACTAAAGAAAACAATTAGTGTTTTTCGCTGATTTGGCTTTCTTTCCTGGTGTTAATTGTTCGGGTAAACCTGATTTCATCGAATCTGGGCTAAACCAAATGGCTGCGAAAAGACTCCAGTCAAATGAAACCCCCAGAAAAAACACCCAACAACCTTTCCTATTCCCCAAACACATTTCTCATAGAAGAAAAATTGGATTTTTGGAGACTATTTTACGTTTGCGATATTTCTAGAAAAAGCTAAATCAACAGTAGAAACGGAAACTCCACCTCAGAATCAAGTTGTCAACCCTCATAGTAAGAACTCACCGAAACGTAGAAGACATGTAGATACAAAAACCACCAAAAGCAAAAAAGCTTACTCCCAAGGCTCTCAATCAAGTTCATTTCCCTATCAACCCTATTACCTCTCCAACTACCCATATCCTATCCCCCACTGGGAAATGGCTGCGAAAGATCTGCCACCAACCAGCTCCCCCACGTCAGGGTCCACCCAGTCCTGTCCCCAGCCAGGTAACCAAAGTAAGTGGAACGACAGGTAACTTAGAAGGGGCCATAAAAAGAAGACATGAAGTCTAAGTAAGCCAAATACAAAGAAAGCATCTTCTTAGTTGGATCTACTTATCCATAGCCAGCCTCTAACCCATCTCTCTCCCACCATAGATAACCCATTTGACTACATTCAAAGCGGCGCTTTCCAACCAGTAACCTTAACCATACACCACTTCCCACCTCACCTCATCCAATAACCTACTTCTAGTCAATCTAAAGATCCGGCTTTCCGTATAGTACCCACCCATCTTACCTCCCCCACCTGTCCCCCACCCGATTCCACTGCCGCAGATTCCCGAACTAAACACTACTACTTAACATCCGGCCCGCCTGCTGGAGATCACCGAGAGGCCAGCCGTTCACTAAACAGAGGGGAACACTTGACACAAAAACTAACCTACAAGTGGCGTGAGTTATAATTATGCCATTTCGGTGCACCGCTTAAGTACTGGTTTTTCGCAGCCATCACTAACACAGCTCAGCCCATAGGGTACCACTTGGCCTAGAGATGAGCAGAAATGGCCAGATAAACCACTTTACCTTCCATAGTCTAATCTACATTTCTACTCTTTAGTACCTCCCCATTGGTTCTAGTAAACTAGGATGACTGGTCGGTGGACCGTCTGCGGCAGTGCTTATCGCTCGGCGATCGCCGAGGCATCAAGCTCCCCCGCGATAAGCCTACTATAAGTAGGAGCCGTTATCCAACCACTTTTTTCATATCACCAACCAGCCACTGCTACTCCAATTCAATATGTCCTTAATCGATTCCTCCTACGGTAAAGCCAACGTCAAGTTCTTGAAAGTCAGACGCGACAAGAAGAACCCAAAGATCCAGGAAGTGTTGCAGGCCAACTGCCAGGTCTTGTTGAGAGGTAACTTTGATGTGTCTTATACTGATGCCGACAACTCTCCAATTGTTCCAACCGACACGGTGAAGAATACTGTGCTTATTGAGGCTAAGAACACCGAGGTGTGGCCTATTGAGCGTTTTGCTGCTCACTTGGCTAAGCACTTCACGTCCAAGTACAGCCATGTATCAGGTGTTGAAGTGACCATTGTTCAAGACAGATGGTCCAAGTTTGAAGTCAACGGTAAGCTCCACGACCACTCGTTCAAGCACGAGGGCCCAGAGACCAGAAGAACGTTTTTGACTTACGATAAGCCTACGAACAAGACCACCATTATTTCAAGCATCAAGGACTTGAAGGTGTTGAAGTCGACTGGTTCGATGTTCTACGGCTACAATGAGTGCGACTACACCACCTTGAAGCCTACTGAGGACCGTATCTTGTCTACTGACGTTGACGCTTCGTGGAAGTACGAGCTGCAGTTGAGCTCTCTTGACGATGTCATGCAAAAAGCCCGTGACGGTTTGTTCGACAACGTCTACAACGCCGCCAGAAGAATCACCTTGGACCGTTTTGCCTTGGAAAACTCCCCCTCCGTCCAGGCCACCATGTACAACATGTCCCAGGAGATCTTGGATGCTGCTCCAGCTGTGGACACTGTCAGCTACCTGTTGCCCAACAACCACTTCATCTTGTTCAACTTGGAATGGAAGGGTATCAGCAACGACGATTTGTTCTACCCATCCTCGGACCCTAACGGTTTGATCAAGTCTACTGTGGGTAGAAAGGTTACTGCTAAGTTGTAGAAGAATGGCTGCGAAACTTTGGCTGCAAGACTGATATAGTCCTTCATAAACATCAACAAAACCTATACAAACCACTTCTCGCGACGCTGTAGTATAAATAGTGGACCTTTCCCAGGGTAGAAAAACATGGATGATTTTCAGAAATTCCATCTACGAAAGGCCAAGAGGCGGCCATTAGGGGATATTTCGTCCCAGGTGAACAAACCGCGTTTGAAGGACCCCAAGACGCGACGAGCCGGTCCAGATCAAAACAACGATGCTTCCAAACAACATATTCATAGGGACCCACCAAAACAGCATAAACTGACCCTGAACCTCCCAAAACCGTCCATTGGCCAACTCCTGGCATTAGCCAAACCCTTGCATAGTCGTCCCAAGACTCCAACCACTGGATCCTCAGCATTCCCTACCAAGAGTCTTCTTTTCGATGTACCTCCTTCCAAAAAGCCCAAGTTTGAACCAAGGTACCGTGATATCACCAGGGAAGTCATCGAACCCATGAAGGATTCAAACGAACTTGTCAGCCAGAGCAATTCCTCGGTGCGTTCATTTACTCAGTGGTATAAGCTCCAGGATTTCAGTTTTGTGGCCAAGGAGAAGCATAAGCGCATAGGCGACGCCACCCAAACTGCCGATCCAAATCTCGACCAATTACCAATTCCAGACCAGAAATCACTCCTGGATGCCCAAAATAAAACCAACTGTATGGTGCCTTATCTTGTTCTCGAAGCTCATCGAATTGGGCCTTACTTAGTAGCAGTCCTGTTGACCTGCACAGATGTGCGTGAAGATGCGCACAGGGGCATATTTGACGTACTACTTATGAACCCGGACTCGAGAATAGACGCCCGACAAAACGATAAAATTTTTCTCGCCCAAGAAGGGAAATTTGATATTCGTGTTGCTGGCTCCGTCATGTCCGTATATGCGGTGTGGAAAATTTCAAAAACGCCTTAGAGTGGCGGGAATGACTCAATCATGGGATTACGCAACCTTAGCGGTTTATGCACTGATGCGCCTCACTGTCCACACTTTACCGATAAAGTATAAATATCGAGATACCTCCTGTTATTGGCAACCTACCATTATTGTTTATTCACAATGCCTCGCTTATCTACTACTGGAATTCATGGTGCTGATCACCTTCACACTCACTCAGATGTGACTCCTCCAATTAACATCTCCACCACGTTCAAGTATACCAACGACCCTGACAAGTTGGAAAAGATGCCTCCAGGGCCATTCCCTTATGAGATTGGAAAACCGGTTTACTCTCGTGAGGGACACCCTTCGGGTGAACTTGTCGAGCTGACAATTGGAAAAATCACCAACTCTTATGCTGTCGCCTACAATTCAGGCTTGAGTGCTGTGTTTGCTGCCTACACTCACCTTAACCCTAAGGTGTTGTGCATTGGTAACGGTTACCACGGTGTTCATGGAATTGCCGATATCTGGACCAGAAACCATGGCTTGAAGCAGTATGGCCTTTCTGACGAGGACTTGGAGCATTTGGGCAAGGGTGACGTCATCCACTTGGAAACGCCAGTAAACCCTGATTCCATCTGTTTTGACATTCAGTACTTTGCCGATAAGGCACATGCCAAGGGTGCTTACTTGGTTGTTGACTCGACCTTTGCTCCACCACCTTTGCAGGACGCTTTTGAGTTCGGTGCTGACTTGGTGATGCACTCTGCTACCAAATACTTTGGTGGACATTCTGACTTGTTGGCTGGCGTCTTGTTGACCAAAAGCAAGGACGTTTGGAGTCTGTTGATTGACGATCGTATCCACTTGGGTACTAACATTGCTAACTTGGAGTCTGCTCTTTTGCTTAGAAGTTTGAAGACTTTCGAATTGCGTGTATTGAAGCAGAGTCAAAGCGCCACAAAGATCGCTAAGTTCTTGAACGAAAACAAAGAAAAGTACCCAGCTATTGCCAACGTCTATCACTCTTCCTTACAGAAGGATGAGTTTGTGGCTCGTCAATTAAAGGGCGGTCATTCTCCCACTTTCGCTTTTGAGCTTCAGTCAGAGGACCAAGCCAGAATACTTCCATCTCGTTTGAAGTACTTCTACCATGCTACCTCTTTGGGTGGCGTTGAAAGTTTGATTGAATGGCGTGCCATGTCTGACCACACCGTTTCGCCTAGCTTGCTTCGTGTTAGTGTTGGTCTCGAGGACGTCGATGACTTGATCGAGGACTTTGAACAAGCCCTTAAAGGAATCTAAACATGATATAGATAAGAGACTTTGTCTCGTTTAATATTACAAGGTCTAACTAAATACACTATGGTAGAATGTCTAAGCATTAAATCTGCGTGGGAGTTTGATCTTCACGAAGAAAGATCCACTGTCACGAGACGTAGTCACAAGCTCAACGTTTGGAGGCTTGTAGTCGGGATTTCTGACTTGAGTTCTGTTGACAATGAGCTCATTGTATCCATAAATCTCTGGAACTCCAAGATCAATGCCTCCTGGCAAGATACTCGAAGGCATGGGCGTACGGAACGTTTTGGGTATCTCGGTGAGATCGGGTAGCGTGGTCTTGGCACCTCTTCCAATATGAAGCCCGCTTCTTCTGGAAGCAGTTCCCCTGTTAACACCCATGCTAGGTCCGTTTTCGTTATAGCTGAAATCGTTGTTGTGGCGTCTACGACGACGTGATTCTCTCTCCATTTCCTTATCAATCTTCTCAACATCAAGCTGGGTGAGTTTCGATAAGGCTGGCGAGTAGTCGGCGACCAATGCTGGGTTACGTAATGTGGTGATGAAGTCCTCCACTGGTTCACCAGGTTCGCTGTTATTAATCACACGCAAGGGCGGAAGCAAGTGCGAGCGGATCTCATCTTCACGGACAAGAGACCCATCGAAACCGTAACCAACAAGGAACAATGCCTTATGATAGAGTTGCATCTGTTCACGAATGCTGAATGAAATGGCTGTGACGAACTCACCAGGTAGACTCATCTCATCACAGAGAATGGAAGCGAACTCCTCTGGGTCATTTTCACTAAGACTTAAGATGTCCCATTCAAATTGATCAGTGAACTGTGTGTTGTTGATTATAAGATCAATCTTGATTGGGACTCTTAACTCACCCATTGGGTTGTCCACTATTTGCTTGAAATCCTTAATCTGCTCATTGACAGCATTAATGATCGAATGGAAATGCAGTTCGGGGATAAACTTGTAATCCTCGATGAGAGTACGAACGAAGTTCTCAATTCTGTAGGTATCGTCACTCAAGTCCCATAAAAAGGTGTCTCGAAGCTTGAACCTGTCTCTCTCCTGGTCAAAGTCTAGACGGATAGGCACCAAAGGCTTGTTTTTGCCAGACTTCAAACTCCTTAACACCGAATCATTTAATTGCTTCTCCGTGTATCCAATGTCAGGCACTCTAGAAAAAGGCTTATTGTTTTGAGGCAAGATCACCTGGGTCGAGGTGTTACTTATGCCGTTTCCGTAGCCCAGGTAGCCTTCACCCCAGATGCTGTTATTGTATTGGTTTTTGTCAGATGCGTTGATGGCGTTCATACGAAGCTGCTTGATGGTGTTGTATGTTTTGATGTCACGGCCCATCTTCTCTATCATGTTCTTGTTTTTCTTCAGTTGTAGCTGCGAGTTCTTGAGGAACGAGCTATCTTTTTGGATAATGTCCTCATAGACTTTAAGATCAACAGGCACTTCTTTGCCTTCTTCGGCGAGTTTCTGCGACCATTCATCAAGAGACGAAAGCTGCTTCAATGGAAGCTTTGATAAAGACTCGGGGCCAAATCCAGGAGGATACTCAGGTTCCTCATTGCTGCCAAACTTCGAAGGCTTCCCGCTTTGCTGAGCTTGACTTACAGAACCTCCTGGTCTAGCAGTCACAGGTAAAGTGCCAGTCATTGGACCAGGAATGGTCAGCATGCCGTTCATGCCAGCCGCGCCAGGAGCCCCAGCAGCTGAAGCACCAGAGGGGTCTGGAATTCCTCCAACACCTCCGTATAGACTGCCTCGGCTTTGTCCTGGTTGTCCTCCCATCGGGATCTGAGCCTGAGGGTTTCCACCTTGTGGAGGGAACTGCCCGCCCATCTTTTGAACATTGCTATAGTTGGGCAGAGAAGCAGCGGCCGCAGCAGCAGCGGCAGCGGCAGCAGCTGGATTATTCATATTTCCTCCTTGCATGGATCCTGGCATCTGCACTTGTCCTTGAGGACCACCCATAGGACCCAGGTTTGGCATCTGTCCCTGGGCCTGAGCCTGGGCTTGAGCTTGAAGATTGGCTCTTTGTGCCTGAAGTTGCTGCTGTGCCTGTTGGTTCTGTGGAATAAAGCCAGGTGGAATGTTTCTGTTTACCATACGCTGGTTTGGGTTTTGTTGTGCTAGATTCTGGTTAGGTTGACCAGGCATCTGTTGCCCCATGCCCTGAGCCATACCGCCATGCTGTTGTCTAAGCAAAGCTTGCTGTTGCTGAAACATTTGTTGTTTTTGGTAGTACTGGCGAATGGCGTTCTGGAACTGGGGAGTGTTTTCCAACTCTTGCAACTGTTGTGGAGTAAGGTGCTGGAATTGCGGTGGAAGCATTGCGGGATTTAGCCTCTGACGGCCACCTGCAAACTGCTGAGCTGACCCTTGGCCAGGATTACCAGCGCCCTTGTTGAAGTTCATACCGGGTGCAACGTGTGGAGGGTAAGTAGAGAGTGAATGCTTTTGGTGTTTTTCGTGGTTTCTACTCTAGATATGGCGGTCTGCGCACGACCTGAAAGAAACCCGCCAAAACCGTCGTCTAGAAATACAGAAAGGACAAGAATTGATTAAGGAGAAATCTAGACTAAATCATCCAGAAAACACCCTTTTTTGTTGTGGTTTGGTGCATTTCACTGGATGTGTCAAGTGTAAGTGCTGGCTAGGAACCGCGAATAGTATTACCAGATAAGGGCAGTTCCAGGGTCTGTCCAAGTACAGCCAAAACACGTCAAAACACAGGTATTTGCATGAAAGTAGAGATTTGATCTATTTTTATGACAACTAGTTGATTTCTGGGTTTTTTGAAAACTTTTCCTCGAAAGGCCCAGATATGAATACTCATAGTGCTGTCTGCCCAGACCCACCAACACACACTTGGCATAACAACGAGCATCTCTTTAAATCCATAAACAGCATATTCTTCTTCTTTAGCTCTAAAAGCAAAACATGCACAATTCCACTAATTCATGCCTTGTCCCTAGATGGCCCTTTGACTCGGCTAGTATACACATATCTATCTTTCGCAGCCATTGTATGCTCAGCCAAGGAAGACCACACAAGGCCCATGTTGCTTCCATAAATGGACTAAAAATCCTTGGAAAAGACAAAAAGTCGAAACAATGACATTTCGGGAAACCAAAAGTTTTCGGCATTTTCTCTTTTTCTCCACACTTTTCCTTTTCTATGATGATCACTCCATTGGGACCCTGGCCTAAGTCGCAGTGGTTTTTTTGCAGCCATTTAAATACCGCCAGTTTTCCCCTTTCCATTCTTTTCCTTCTTTTCCCTCTTCTTCTTCCAATCACCATGTTTTACCTTGAACAACTTCCGTTTTACCCATACCTCTGTGACTCGTGCAATAAATGCCTGGAGATCCACGAGCTTCTAATGGACGGCCACCAAAAGTGTAAGCTTCCTCTTGACGGGATTGTGGGCTTCCACTCTATTCGTTTCGCCACTTCTAACGCCAAGGAGATGGCTTCTTATCTTGAATACTCTCTTGACTGTAAAGAGATTGCCTACCGAGGTTTGGAGACGGGCTCTGTCATGCTTGCCTCTCATGTGGTGAAGAAGAACGACTGTGTGTTTGAGCTTATCAATACTTTGGGTAGAGGTGACTCAAGACCTGGCTCTAAAAGATCTAGGCCAAACACGAGTTCGAGCAGACCAGGCACGGCAAGACTGGCGAAAGCGCCCGTTACTCTACCAGTAGGCGGCAGCGATAGCACCCTCCATGATATAGCTCTGGCGGCTGCACAGTTGAGCCAAGACGCTCAAGATTCTTCAGCGGTAGACGAGTTTGTGGCTTGTCATGGTATGGGCGTTATAGATGTCTCTTTTGAGGTGGTGGATGTTGATGCAGCTTTCGAAAGGGCAGTGTTTTATGGTGCTACTAACATTAGACGTCCTGCTGTTATAGGAGATGAACACGGTTCTGTGAAGCTTGCAGTGGTGGGCGTTCCAGACTCTGATCTTCGCCATACCCTCATCCAGAAGTTGGATTACAAGGGCCCCTACTTGCCGTTTTATAAGCTGTCGTGGCTGCTTCCAATGTGCCAGGGTGGTCCAGTGCCTATATCTGAAATTGACCATTGCGTTCAGAACTTCAGCTGGAACGAAATGACCATCTATGCCACTTTCTACGCTTCGGCTTTTGGTCTTCACAAGTTCTGGTCTGTTGACGAACAGGATGTGTCTACTGGCGCCACTGCCTTGAAGTCCATTGTCATGGCTTCGGCAAATGGAAAAGTCAAGATGCCTATTAACGAGCCAGCCAAGGGCAGAATGAAGGGCCAAATTGAAGAGTTCTACGAGTTCTACAATGGTCCTGGCGTTCAACATATTGCCTTGAAGTCCAGAGATATCGTCCAGCTGGTCAAGGGAATGCGTTCTAGAGGCGTTGAATTCAACACCATCTCTGATACCTATTATAACGATTTAATGGAGCGCTTGACTAAGAACTCCATTGAGCTCTTTGAGTCGTTTAAAGAATTGAGGAAGTACAATATCCTTGTGGATTTCGATCCATCAACGAAGTACAAGTCTAGGGACGGAAAGACCCGGTGCCATTATATTCTTCAAATCTTCACTAAACCACTCCACGATAGACCAACTTTGTTCTTGGAAATCATCCAACGCCGTCACCATAATGGCTTTGGCAAGGGTACCTTCAAGGGTTTGTTCGAGACCATTGAGGCTCAGCAACGGCTCCGTGGAACATTGGTCCCTTCGGCATTAATGTGAAATAGGTTTTAATGTAATTTTCCTTTATTCCCTAGTATACAATGTTAAACCATGAACTCGAAGATGCTTCTCATGTTCACGTAACGGCGGCCACAGTCCACCAAATACTTGTCAACGACTTCTCTGCAATGCTCGAACATGGCTCTGTTCTGCTCAGCAAGAGCGTTCAACTGCCCAGTACTCATCTCGGGCGCCACCACGTCTTGGTCGTAAATGATAGGCCTCAACTTCTTCTCCTTGGCTTTGGTGATATCAAAGATAGCGTCAAAGTACAAGAGCTGGTTATAGAGTGCCTTGTCGCTGTAGTTGTATCTCATGACACCTTTGCAACCATGTGCTGTTCCAGAGCTTCCAATACACCTCTTTCCGTAAACTGAGATTTGCCTCGTCTTGATCCCGCAAGCAGAGTCATCACAGACCACCCAGCCAGCATAGTATAGAGCAAGATGCTTTCTGATCGTGCTCTCAAGCTGTGAGGTCAACTTCAAAGTTGGGAAAACGTAGTTACACTTCGAGCAGCAGACTCCATTGAACGTAATCAGATAGTCTTTCGAGGGCTGGATACCACCGAATCTGAACTTGGCTCCACATCTGCAATTGAGCACCAAGAAACTCGACTGTCTGAATCTCTCGATATCCGTGATGTTCGACTCGAGAGGTGCAATATCATTACTAGCCTCTTCGCTGTTCTTGAGTCTCATGACATACTTCTTGGTGTCAATACCAAGAGAGGTTGCAATACGCATCATGTCAATACCATCAATACGGTTAACGAGTCTCTCAACTGGGGCGTAGATCTGCTTCTCCAAGTAGTAATCGCTGTCTGGTTTGAACAGAGCCTTGTTGGCCAACACTTCTTGCATAGCTCTAGATCTTTCGGCGGGGTTTGTGCTTTCATCTTCAGACTGTGGAGCAGTTACCACATATGTGATCACACTACCGGCTTTGATGACCTTACCCAGCTTTCTAAGACGCAAAGCCACTTGAACTGGAGGCATAGTCTTTCCATTAGGATAGTTTGCAGGATCTTTGGAAAGACGAGTGTTGATCAGGTACTTGTCAATGCTGATTTCGTTGTTACTGATCTTGTTCTTCATCTCCTCCAAATAGTTGTAGACCAATGTAAGAGCCTCCTCAGGATCCATATCAGACAAGAGATTCTCCAACACGTATGTAGAGATCTCCTTAGACAACGGACAGTATTCACGACGTCTCATATCAAGACCCTTGACTTCCAAAGCAGTAATCTCCTTGCCAGACTTTCGGTCCAAACTGACAGTCATGGCAGCATACTTCTTCTTGGCGTGTAACAACAATCTCTTGAAGACGTTATCAGTGTCAATTTCCAAGAGCTTGTATCTGTCATTAACTTGGATCTTGAACTCATCACCAATCTTAAGCGCTTCTTGTAACGTGTTTACACCGGTATCAATCATGACGGAATCAGTATCACCGTAGACAACTCTCAAACCGATCAGCTCAGCCAACTGTCTGGTATCCATCAAAATCTCTCTACCCTTGTTGGTGACCAACATAGCCAAGGGCTTAGCGTAGAATCTCGAGTTCACGTAACCCAAACAACCATACATGGAGTTGGCAGTCAACTTCAACGCTTGTTGCTTAATATCGTACTGGGCACGTTCATGGACAGTATTCTTAGGGTTCTTCAAAAGCTTCTTGACTTCACGACGTCTGGAAACCAACGCGTTCAACAACCTTGGCAAAACACCAGCATCAGAATCACGCTCAGGAATATTAGGTAAGTCTCTTTCCTCATCGTGAGAGATGTTGTAAGCATCACGTTCAACTGTTGTGAAACAGATGTTGAACTCTTGGATAATACTAGGATACAAAGAGTTGAAATCCATAACCAAGATGTAGTTCTTGTGAAGACCCTTCTCTGGCTCGAAAACTAAACCACCCTGGAACTTAGGCTTCTTGTTCAGAGTAACGGTGGTAGCATCATCCTCAGTGGCTTCAAGCTTAGCCTCCTGTTGATGACTGGTGTTCTTGTGATACTTGTCTTCCTTGTCAGGGACAATGTAGTTGTTTCTCTTGAACTCATGCAACAAAATGTACTCGTTACGACCAGCACGAGTACCACTAAGAGTATGAGACCAAGCGTTACCGGCCAAGTTAGTCAACTGCTTCGAAAGGGATAAGATTTGAAGAGCGAATGCAATCTTAGCAGTAATCAGAACCTGGGTTATGTTTTCCTTAAGAGACATCATCAAGAACGCAGCATCTTCAGCGTAACGAGGGTTTTGGAAATTAAGCTCGACAGCGTTATATGTCTTTTGACAAACGACACTGTACATCTCAGGCAAGTCCCAAGATTGACACTTGGTGGTCAAAGATTGACCCAACTCGTTGGCAATGTCACACAAGAGACGACCCTGGAAGATTTCACGAATGAGTAAATTATTATTGAAACCATTACCTTTGCCGAACTTGTCTGGCCAAGTCTTTCTGTTTCTTCTTCCCATAGCCGACCAAGTAGCCACTCTTAAATCATGCATTCTGTGCACCAACACATCCAAGGAGATGTTCTCCAATCTGTGACCAATAAATACATCTGGATCTGCATTCTTAATAAGCGCAGCCATGCAACCCAACATCGAAGCCTCGTTGGGCAATGTTTTGAGATTCATCTTCTGCTTCTGAGCTTGTTGTTGCAAACCAGGTGGGAAACCAACGGCTCCGATAGGACGAACCAAGGTGACAAGCTCATCAGGTTGGATATTTTCATCAATTGGTGCATCTTGAGGCATATCTCTGTAGGTAGCTAACGTAACACACGCGACTTCTTGCTTGTTCAACTTAGGGTTCATGAGAGTTTGAACGGAAATGGAAGTAATGGTTAAGTTTGGAGGGGGCATAGTAGCATTAACGATAGGAGTGACACATGATGGAGTTGGAACAGCAACTTCGACCTGACAATGAGACGCGTTTTGAATGGCGCTAAAATCACCTTTCTTGAACTCCAACCAACATGGACCCATGATATTTCTCTGCATGACAAATGATTCAAAGATATTTGTGTTGGTACCGAAGATTCTAGTAAAAGTTTCGCCCTCGAGTTCAGAAGGCATCACCAAGTGTCTGTTCTTGTTTGTTTTAAACGGAAGCAAGACCTTTAAGTATTCTGCTTCTTTAGGGACACCAGGTAACTCAAAAGCATACTTCATATGTTCTGGCTTAGCTCTGAGACTCTCGAGACCGTAGTTTTCCATAAGGATAGGAGCAAGCTCCTCATGGACATCCATAGCGCTAACTGGCTGAGTAGACTCTTGGCCATCAATCTGGCGGAACTTCCTAGGCAAAATGTAAAGCTCTCTGCACAAGTCATTGACTTGAACAACACCAGACACCAATTTGTTTTCCTTGGTAAGCACCTTACCGAATAAAAGAAGGGAATTGTCAGCTTCAGCGTAGTCCAACCAGAACATCTTGAAGGAGTCGTCTTCAATGACAGTTTCCTGGTCCAACTTTTCAGTATGTGAAATAGCCGAGTAAGCTCTCGAAGGGGAAGAAGAAAGTAAACTGGAAGCTTTCACAGCAGAGATAGTAGCGCCAGTGTTTCTTGCTGGGGCAGAAGCACGCGGTCTTCTGGTCACCACGATATCGTCATCCTCACTGTCATCCTCTGACACAGGATCGGGTTTCTCCAGCTTGATAGGGGAGTCCAGGTTTGAAGACTTCACGTCGATCTCCTCACCCGTCTCAACAGGCGTATCTGGAGTGCTTTCCTTAGCCAAATCAAAGTCATCACCAGAGTCAACAGTAGTATCTTCGAAACCATCAAGTTCAGGCTCCTTCTTGACCTTCTTCTTTTCACGCGTAGACGTAGCAAATGAAAAGCCAGACGCGTTCTTCTTCTTAGCTTTAGGAGCAGAGGTGCCAAAAGGCGAAAAGACATTGGACTTCTTAGGCTTCACGTCAAAATCATCTAGAATATCGTCAATGGCAGCATTCTTCGCTGGCTCGGCCTTCTTAACGGCAGAAGAAGCTGGAGTAAAGAAATTGTTGATCTGAGCAGTCTTAGCCACCTTCACAGGTTTCTGCTGCTTCTTCTTCCTCTTCTTACTGCCAGTATCCTTCTCCTCCTCTTCGTCAGAATAGTAGTTTGGCCTTGTGGCATCATCCCACTCGTCCACACCATTATCCACGTATCCTTCACCGTTGTCGTCCACAATGAAATCATCATTCATAAGCTGGTCTCTCTTGTGTTGCCTATAAGTATCTTCATCGACCTCATCGTAGATGTACTCGTTTTCTTCGTCCGAAACAGCAGCAATCGTGCCTGTTCGACGGGCCTCTCTGAGCCGCTTAAGCTTGTCTCTTTTGGCGGCTCTCGACAGCATTGGGGTAGTATTAGGTTGCTGTAAAAAGAGATGGGTAGTTGTAGTTGGAGAACGCGGTACGCGAATGAGGAACGCGGTATCAACAACCTGCACAGGGTGTACTAGGCAGACGAATATGGCACCAGGAGAAAGCAACAAGGAGGGTGGTTCTGGGGAGTTTAAAGGTAGTTTTGTAATGTAGAAGTTGCGGTGGTTTTCATGGTATACTTTGTTTTTGGAAGTTTTGCTTGTGAGTGCATTTTGCTGGGACTTTTCTTTGTCCAGAAATGGCTGCGAAAAACCTTGCAGGAGACTCGTGGGTTGATTCCTGGTGGATTCGTGTAGGGACATGATTGTGGGGTTTTAGGGTCGTTGGTTTAGCTAATGGAAGGTAAAAGTGGGTAGAAATATGTATTGGAAATTTGGTGTTTCTAGGATTTTGGTGGAAGCTTTTGGATGTATGGTATTGGTGTGAGACGTAGTGGAAGGGACAGTTCACTAACAGATGTCTTGCTCGTGGACATAAAGTGAATATATAAAGCGGTTCCTTCTGGTTTGTGAATGTTCTAGAAAAGTGCTTAATCCAGTATATTTAGCGATATTGGTACTAGCTATGTTGGGTTCAATATAGATAGGTTGGGTATAGAGACTACACCAATGGGCTTATCTACAAGAAATCTATGCTGTTCATCGATTCGTGAGCTAAAATATAGATAGGTATAGAAATATAGCAGATAGATATCATGGGTATCATTTACGTTCTTTGATCTATTCCGACGTATTAAGTATGAGGATAACAACGAGAGCAGGTTCACTGGCAGGTTCTACTTGAACATGATGGTAAAAGAGAACCAGAAGTACCTTTCAATTGAAGACATCCTTAATTACCTATTACTGGAATGGCTATATATCAAAAATAACACTCGTTACACTCTTTAAGTGCTTTGCTTTACATGGCCTCTCCACCAGATAATGGCTGCGAAATACAGCTACTGAGTAGCCACAGTTACCACCCTAAGCTTAATCAACAGTGCCAGTAAATAGGGAACCCTTTTGTTCATTTTACTCATCAAAACCACTTAAGTATAGAATTGGAAACACTTTATGTATTTCAGCAACTTCCTTATCCCTCCCTTGGTATGCTTATCGAGAACCTCCACGGTACCACAACACCGCCCAAACAGACAACACCAACCACCAAAATCCCAAACCACAATATAAATTCCCCTTTCTTGTACTTCCTAGATTCCATCAATTTCCTTCTTTCCTTGAACCCAACCAAAGTAGGCGGCCTTCCGTATTGGGCACTTTCCAGCCAGACCTGCATTTCCCACAACCTCACAACTCTACCTTACTACTATCATTACCGTCTAACACCTTCCCTATTTCCAACGTCTTTCCCCTTAAAAAGATATCCTTTTGACTGATAAAGCTTCCTAAAGCCTCATACTATTACATTCCGGTTTCATTCATATTCACCACTATCTCATCCCGTAACTACGCCTTCCCAATAAGCTATCCATGTCTTTTGCCAACTACGATATCGAGGCTCAAAAGCCTGCTCCTGGAGCCAAAAATGGGTCTCCTCCTTCTGAAATAGACCAGATCGTGTCGTCTACATCCTCCCAAGTCCAGACATTCGGTTCTTTGATCTCACAGTTCAACTCCCAACGAAGACTAGTGGGAAGCAAAAGAGACGGGGCACAGCTTCGAGAAAAGCTCGATTTGCTCCAGACCAAGATTTCAGATTTGGATTCGGCCATTTCAGTGCTTATCATGAATATCAACAAAGCCATGGAACTGAGCCTTGAGGTTTCTGAGCGCCAGGTTATGCAGAAAGAGAGGCTTTCTCTGGACTATAACGACCTCCATCGGAACTTCCGCTCAGCCCTGGACTCGTATAATGAAAAGAAGCTCACTGTGCCGCTTAGACAAGTTTCCGAAGAAACTCCATTACTCAAGGAGTCGCAATCACAACCCCAGCAGCAGCAACAGCAGCAGCAGCTTCAACAAGACGAGATTGACCAGACTGAACTCCAATACCATCTCCTTTTGACCGAGGAAAGAAACCGTGAAATCGACCAAGTCACAGAAAGCGTTCGTGAAGTCAATTCCATCTTTAAAGACCTAGGCACTCTTGTCAATCAGCAAGGTGAACAGTTAGACACCATTGAAGAGAATGTCCAACAACTACACGGCAACACCCAACAGGCCTCACGTGAACTTCACAAAGCCCACGAGTACCAAAAACGTAAGAGCAAATGGAGTTGCATTCTCTTAGTAGCTCTCATGGTGGTCGTGCTCGTGGTGGTTTTGGCTGTGGTAAGTTGAGTCATACGGCGCGCCGTTATCAGGAGAGACTTGACTCAATGGGTTGCAAACCGTTGATATGTACAGATCCCGCGCTTCCATTTACCCATTTTGTGGGGGACCCTTAGCGGTATAAAAAGCCCTGAAACTGCCCCTATTTTTTCATTGGATCTTCGATTTTTTTCAAGCTTTTCCGTATGACCAACGATATCGTTTGGAAAAGGCCCTTGGGCGATAACGAAAACTTCTTTCGCTGCAGAAATGCCGTCGGCTTCTACCAGAACTTTGCCGCCGTGAGCACTTTTTCATTGGACTTATCGAAGCAAGATCGTCTTGTGTATTGCGCATTAAGGAAGCTGATTTTGGATTATCATATTCTTGCCTGCAACGTTTTCAGGGACGAGACGACTCGTAAGTCTGAGCTTAGACCAATTAAGCGTGCTACTTTTGGTGATGTGTACTGGAAAGAGGCTCCTCCTACTGGAAAAGAATGGTACGAGCAGTTCATCCATCGCTTGTGCTGCGATAAACTATTCAATCTTTACGAAGAGCTGCCGCTCTTTTGCGTGATTTTAGCAGGCGAACGCACTGTTGGTGCTTCTTTTGAACATACTCCTGCTGATGGTGTGGTTGCGCCACAATTCCTTGCTATCTTCCTTGACAATTTGGGCTACTGTGAGGATCCAGCCAACCAGAGCGAGTATGAACTGCTTTACGGCGTTGCTCCGGCTGAAATCAGCCCAGAAACGGTCATTTTCGATGCTGATGTGGATATGCAATACGTAAGACACTCGTTGCCTCCTCCAGTCGAGATGATCATGGACGCAAAACATTTAGACTATACCTACGGCGATTCCGATCACTACTCAACCAAGGCACCTGAACACTACCCACAGAAATGGCCTGGACGTTTCCCAGCTACAATGGACGCCAAGAAGGTGATGAAACTTGTGCATGTGGGACCCGAGAACTTCCGCAAGTTGTTAGCCACTTGTAAGAAGAATGGCGTCACTTTCACTGCTTACCTTGCATGCATTCAAGCATTGAGTTTCAACCCTGTTTACGGTGACAAGCACCATACTTCTGCAATGATTGCAGTGACGCTCCGGCGGTTCCTTACAGCAGATGCTGTGGATGAACCTTACAGGCAAATCGTAACCAAGGAGAACTACAAGATGCTTGGTAACTTTGCACATATGGGACTTGCCAATTTGTTTGAGCCTGTTAAGGAATTCTCCTGGGAGCTTGTCAGGAAAGTGAGCAATGAATTACAACAGACCGTAAAAAACACGAGATTGTTGAACACGCAGAAGGCCTTTTCTGACGCTGCAGACGAGTATGACGAGAACGAGGTTCTCTTTTCCAGTGTTCTCGGTGCCAACAAAGCCGATGCTATTAAGATCTCGAACGTCGGCGCATACAACTTCCCTGTTTACAAATCCAACAATGAAGAATTGACCATTGACGATATCATGTTCTCGCAGGACATGGCTCCTGGCGCGTCCGAGTTTGTTCTCAACGTTGTGTCGTGCCCAAGAGGCGGACTCAACATCGTTTTGACATACTTTGATGGGGACGAGAACTTGGAGAGTCTCCATGGAGATCTCGAGCACAATCTCCAAAAATACGTCGACGCGATCTAAAACGTCGGCGGTTATCTAGAACATCAGCAAGGCCACTAATAGTTCTAGCGAACGCTAGAACGCAACATAGAGCAACACCCGAGCCTTGAACTTTTACTAAAACTGAATAAACTCAGTCAACCACCACATTCCTGACTTCAACCTTCTTTGCTTCTCGAAAAGTACATTTTTCAGTTGTTTCAAATTCTGCCACTCCCATTGGTCTCAACCTCTTCGCACTGATTGATCTGATAACCGAGACCGACCGAGCCAGGGCCCGAGAACAACGGCAGAAACATGAACGACAACAAACCCAAACAAACTACCTCTACTAACTAGGAACCCCTACATTTCACAAAACCAAATTCTCTACTGCCCCTCTTCCGGTCGGCTTTCTGTTTCTGGTGCCGAAGGTGCACGGGCCTGGCACTGCCAAGTAAGTACGGTATGCGATAAGTCGGAGACACATTGACACCATTAACTTTTCAATACCTCTTCACTATGGAGTCTTTCGAACACGCCCAGCTCCGATCCAAGCAAACAGGCGAATGGCTCCACCAAGACAAAGTGCGTGCAGTGGCAAGATATGACGATTTCGTCACCATCGACTGGATGGACGATGAGTTGGAGGAACATCGTGAAAGACTAGCACGCAAGCGTCCAGCGACTTCATGGAAACAACAGATAGTACAAAATGCCAGAACGTGGCTTGTTCTTACAGCAATGGGAATAATCATTGGCGTGATAGCGCTGTGTCTTAATATCATCACAGCATGGCTAGCGCTGATGAGGCTAGGGTACTGCTCACTGAACTTCTACTTGAGCCAGGGCTTCTGTTGCTGGGGCCAGGAGGACGAATGTGACAATTGGAGACCGTGGCTGCTGTTTGGTATTCTACGGTATATCGTGTACATTCTATGGCTGGTGGTGTTTCTGGCCATTGGTGCGCTTATAGTGAAGCACTTTGCTCCCGCAGCTGCTGGCTCGGGTATTTCTGAGATCAAATGTATTGTTTCAGGGTTTGTCATGAAGGGTTTCTTGGGCTGGTGGACGTTGGTCATCAAAGGTTTGGGCTTGCCTTTGGCAATTGCGCTGGGTCTCTCTTTGGGTAAGGAAGGTCCATCTGTGCATTATGCTGTGTGTGTTGGTAATTGCATTGCAAAGCTTTTTAAGAAATACCGTCAATCGGCTTCAAAATCTAGAGAGTTTTTGACTGCTACGTCTGCTGCTGGCGTGGCTGTTGCTTTTGGCTCTCCTATGGGCGGTGTGCTCTTCGCTATGGAAGAGATCGCGTCTGTTTTCCAGCTCCTGACGTTGTGGAAGTCCTATGTTTGTGCATTGATCGCTGTTGCAACTCTTTCTACGCTCAATCCCTTCCGTACTGGCCAATTGGTGCTTTTTG
The DNA here is from genome assembly GCF_002926055.2 of Candidozyma haemuli. Classification (NCBI taxonomy): domain Eukaryota; kingdom Fungi; phylum Ascomycota; class Pichiomycetes; order Serinales; family Metschnikowiaceae; genus Candidozyma; species Candidozyma haemuli. The sequence continues at coordinate 2,023,187 of NW_020289906.1, read as the reverse complement.
AGGTTTCTTACCACAACACGTGGCACTGGTTTGACCTACCATTCTACGCCCTCTTGGGTGTATTCGGTGGTGTCTACGGAGTCATTGTCTCAAAACTTAATAAGAGGGTAGCTGGTTTCAGAAAGAAGTACTTGGTGCCCTACGCTGTACACGAGGTGATCACTCTCGCTATTTTGAGTGCAGCTTTCTGTTACTTCAATCAGTTCTTGAAGTACGACATGACAGAGGTGATGCAATCGCTATTCTACGAATGCTCTTCTGAGTCCCTGGATTTGTGCAAGCCTGACTCAGGTCTGGCTATGCTTTTCTTTTCGTTGATTTTCGCTACTGTGGGAAGAACAATTTTGACCATCGTCACTTACGGATGCAAGGTTCCAGCAGGTATTTTTGTTCCCTCCATGGCTGCCGGTGCCACTTTTGGTAGAGCTGTCGGTATCGTTGTCGAAAAATTGTACCAATACGATCCTGACTCGTCAGCGTTCAATACTTGTGCACCTGATCAGCCTTGTGTTATCCCAGGAACATATGCTTTCATTGGCGCTGGCGCCGCTTTGAGTGGTATTACGCATCTTACAGTCACCGTTGCCATCATTATGTTTGAGCTTACGGGTGCCGTTCGTTACATTATTCCTACTATGGTAGCAGTGACTGTTACTAAATTAATTAATGACAGATACGGACAAGGTGGTATTGCAGATCAAATGATCGTTTTCAACGGACTTCCTTATATTGATCCAAAGGAAGAGTTCCGCTTTGACGCGACGGTCGCAGAAGCAATGTCCACTGTCACCGTCATCTTCACCGCAGACAGAGACTACTCCGTTGCTCAGATTTCCACCATCCTCGAGAAAACTCCCTACAGAGGATATCCTGTCGTTATGTCAGAGCAGCAACCCGAAATCGTTGGCTACGTGACTAGGTCAGATTTAGACCATGTTATCAGAACTCACAGTAAAGACAACGAATGCAGCTTCAGGTCTTCGCCTGCTCCCGAATCAACTGGCGTCGACATGTCTGGCATCATTAACCCAGCCCCATTCGTCGTCAGCATTGATTGTACATTAGAGTATCTTATGGATATCTTTGTGCGTCTTGGGCCTCGCCATATTCTTGTTCAAAAAGATGGATTATTGGTTGGCAGCATCACACGTAAGGATATCCTCAGATACGAACACACTACTCATGAATTGCATAACCCTACTACCTACGATAATTTAGATGCGGTGGTATGGAGCAGATTCCAGATGCTTGGTAACTATGTATCCTCGGCCACGTCGCGTGCTGGCTTCGAGAGGGTCCCTAATACTAACTGATTGATCAGTTCTTCCATTTACCATGGTCCTTGTAACTCTGGTACAAGTTTTTGAAGTACACCTTGCCCAGCAGGTCTAGAAGTTGATTGGCAAGCTGTAATTCAACCTTAGATAAAAGCCCAAAAACGCTATAAATGCCGGGCGTCAACGCATCAGTCACCGAACTCTTCAACGGCGAAGACACTTGCATATGCACATAATTAATCAATAAAACGTGTGCCTGTTTTCTAATGGCTCTTTTGTAAACAGCTGCCTGTGATGTGAGCGAATCATTTTCCTTCGTAGACCTCTGAACAGGAGGTTCACTTAGCGTGACCAAGATTCTTCCCACTATCGTTCCATCCTCGTCAGTCACCTCTTTTCTGGTAAGATGTTTCATAGCTTCAACAAGAACATTCACTAACAAGTGGTAACGAGATGTAAGCCTGAAACGGTGGAACAAAACAATGTATGAAAGAAGATTGACAGCTGCATTGAAAACCATGGACTGGTTACGATGCTGACTCTTCTTAAGCACCACGCCCACAGTGGCCAAGGTAAGTTCAACAGCGTACTGTGAAAAGATCCATACATGGTCTGACAGCATAGTGGTGAGTGTAGAAAGGAAGCCAGTCAATGTCTCAACTGCCTGAATATCTTCAAGACGAAGACTGATTATCAGGATAGTACCCACAAACAATGTAGTGTGTTCCTTTTGGTGATCTTTGTTGAGCTGCTTGGCAAGCACTGAAAGAATTCTGATAAGATGATCCAAGAAAGGTGGAGCAGCATCTTCGCAAGATGCTAGCAAATGCAAATAAAGTTGGTGGAAGTCTTCACGGGGTAAACCTTTGAAGAATGCTGAGAGGTTCTCTAAAAGAGCTTCTTCTGAGCTCGAACCAATACGTCTTTGAAGAGCCAAGTATAAGCTGCTGAGGAAGAGAGCGCCTTGGAGCCCTGGAGTAGACGTCTTAGCAGCCATAACAAAGAGGCTGGTTTCAGTGGTTGTGTCCAAAGTTTTCTTGCCGGTAGATTTGAGCAAGGCCTTGATTTGTTCCCTTACCTTGTCGTTGAGAGGTGAAGGAAGATTAGCAAGCACAGAAAGTTGTTCATTCGATGGTTCTGGGACTTTGGCAACAAGGGAGACATAACTGTTGCAGATCTCATCGAAAGCCTTTTCAAAGTCTGCATCACTGGGCCTCTTTCCATTAAGAACAACCTGGCAAAGTCTGAAGTCAGAAGAAGAAGGCTTCTTTTTAAGTGTCTTTATGAGATGCTTCAAGACCTTATGAACAAAATCGGACGAGGCTTGATCCTTGAAGCGGTTTATATGGCCATTCCATGCAAGCTGTGCTGTATCAATTGTGATCTGAGAATCGTCAGACCCGATGAACTTCTTATAGAAATCAAAGTCTTTCTCGAGCATAGAAGAACCGTTTGCCTCACGAAGAATATGCTTAAGAATAACCTTGGCGTCTTCATTCTTCAACGCATCCTTGCAGATCTCATCAGTAAACGAAGAAAAGAATCTCCTGTAAATGGTATGTGGCATCATGCAAAAAAGTTCTTTCTTGTATGGAAACTTCGAATTCTTTGAAATAAAGGTGGAAAGAGCTTCAAGAAGGCCTGGAAGCTCGTAAACGAGAGTGGCTTCTGTTTCGAAGAAACGAACAAATTCGTCTTCCTCCGTCGACTCAAGCATCTTCAGGAAAAGGGCAGTAGTGACAGTTTTAAACAGCTCTATAAGAACGAGCCATCTTTTAGCGAATGCAAAGGCGTCAGAGACAGAAAGCTTTTTCACAAACTTCTCAATATGCTTTTCTTTCAAGTCTTTAATGTCACCAGTCAACTCAGCAACTCTGAACGTCAAGTAATGATCGAATTTGGACTTGGGTGAACCAGGGACAACCTTCTTGACGAGATCATCTGACAAAAGTTCATCATCGTAAATGCATAATAGATAGTATACGATCTCAGACCATCCCTGATGAATGAAATCGTTAGCAGAAATGACCTTAGCGGCAGCATCCTGTTTGGCGGTGGAGCTCATAAGAAGACCACGGAGTAAAAGTACAGTCTTCTCCTTCTCCTTATTGGCCAAGGACGTCTGAATCAAAGAAGACATCTGATTACTTGAAAGTTCACCACAATGGGCAGACAAAATGTCCACAACGGCTTCAGACGCCCATTCGTTATTGACAGGTAATGCAGAAGAGTAAACCTCACCAATAAATTTGTCAAAGTCTCTAGCACGAATGTATCCTTTAGCCAAGCTTGAAGCTATTATAGTCACTTCCTCTTTCTTTAGATCCTTGCTATCCTTGACTAGCTGTTCGGCCTTCAGCTGGGCAAGTTCAGGATTCAATGAAACAATGTGCCCCACAAGGCCCCATCTGATAGGTTTTCTAGCCATCTCAGCAGTGTACAATTGTTCAAAGAAGTCTGTTGAAAGGGTTCTGTTGACCTTAGCCAAGAATTGGAGAAGAGTCTCTGACAACTGGCTAAACTTAGAGCTCTTAGTGATGCTCACGAAAACACTCTCACACGAAGCGATATCAGTGGCAGCTAAACTACTAATGACTTCGTGGAAAAGGTACTCGACAGCAGCATCTGTAAGGCCATCGTATGCAATAACATCGTCCATATGCGAGGTAAGTGTACGAGCAGTCTCGACTTCAAACAAGAAAGTCCTATTCTGTTGGGAAAGAAGATCATGGGTTGGTTTCAATGACGAATCAGGCTCTGATGAAAGAAAGTTCAATAAGTGTGGAAGCACTTCGGTGAAGTATCGAGCTGTGCTCTTCTTTGTAGGCTTATAGTTGGAAGATTGTCTAGGAAGCTCAAAGAGCTGAATCACAACAGAAGTCCATTCATTGACAGAGCTGGTAGTTTGTTGCAGCTTCTCAAGCCAAGCAGCATATGCTGCTAGAAGTCCAGTAACAGTGTATTCCTCCACTTCAATATATCCAGAAGCGAGAATAGCACCAACGCATGAAAACATAGCTTCTAAAAGCTCTTCACGATCGGAATCAATGCTCTGTTCAATAACACTGGTGACAATGGACACCAACTTGACTCTACGGAAGCTTCTGCTTCTTAAATCAAGATCTAGCGCCAGCTGGCCCATAAGCTGCCAGACGTTTTGCCAAAGACGCCATAAAGAAGCTTCAAGTTTCCATACTTTAAAGTCTTTTCCCGTGAACTCGTTCATTCGATCGCATATTAGGTCAAACACGAAGTGATGCTTGTTGATGAGGAAGACATCAAGAGACCCGTCTAGGAGAGACTCGGCCGTCTTCACTGCCTCCGTAGGCTTAATATCCTTGGATCGGAGGTACTTGGTAGTTGCCTCAGCGGTTTTGAGTTCTACCATTAGGCAATGTCTATAATGTTCGCTCGATGAGGTTTAAGGTGAAGATGCGTATATAGTAAAATTTCGCGATGAGAGAGATGGAGGTTAGAGATGCCATAGTGGAGGTGAACAAAGGGGATAAAAGGGAAGAAAATATAAATGATTTATATTGCAAATGACCTTCTGGTTTATTTCTAGCTGAGGCTACTTCCTTCTGTCTAGTTGGACTGGTTTTGGAATATCTATCTACGTGATGCCTACAGTTCGTTAATTAACCCATCGTGTTATGCTATAGTACAACTCTAAATTAACAAGGTCTCGATCTTGTCCTTGATACCGTAGATCTGGTTCTTGATCGAAGAAGCGTCGTTGGAGGTGACAGAGGCGGCAATGACAGCTCTGGACACACCACAAGCTCTGCCCAAGGCAGTCTTGGAAGGAACGAAAACGTAAGGAACGTTCTTGTCCTCACACAACAAAGGCAAGTGCAACAAGATTTCAATTGGCTCGGTGTCAGCGGCCATGATGATAAACTCAGAGATACCTCTGTTCAAGGTCTTGGTGGCTTCGTTAGCACCCTTCTTGAGCTGTCTCAAGTTCTGGGACTGGGAAACAACGTCCAAGATTTGCTGGGTCAAGGCGGAGTCGGCCAATGGGAAGGCTTTTGGGTTAGACATGATAGAATATTAGTTGTTATAGGCTCCTTGCAAAATAGCTCACCGATAAAGAGAAGAAGAAGTTTTCAAAAATTATCTGCGCGAGATGAGGATGGCCCGTCGGGTCACGTGTGCGAGTTGCCAGTAAAATGGCAGCCTCCAAGAAGGGGACACATTGGAGAAGGGAAGTTGGTTTTGGAGGGTTTAGGGGAAGCAGGAGATACAAAATTGGTGATGTTGATATTCTTCTATGGAAAATTGACTTTTGTGGTGGAGTTGGCGGTGGGGTATAGTTAGTATATATGGCTGCGAAAAATTCTCTACTATAGGGATATCCAGATGGGGCTGGTGTAGAAGTTGCCATGGTTGATAAATGAAAGGCATAAAAATTAAAGGGGTAATGTTGAAAAATAGGAATTCATGGGGTAGCAATATTTATCCAATGATTGTTTTTGTTGAGTTGGTGCATTAGGCTCAGAAGCATGAGAACTTGATTCTGGCTGCGAATTACTAGTTAACAAGAAGGTCTAATAGGTATCCACTATTGACACACTTTCATATTCAATAAAAGTGTATGGGATGAAAAACTTGCTCTATACTGATGACTAGCATACCTTCGAATCAGAATTTCAGAAGGATAAGGACTGCCATTCGTTGGTGTCTTTTTGCTCCCATACATAGAGACCCAGCTAATCAGTCCATATAACAGTGAACTACGCAATCCACAGTTTCCCTTTCCGTTTCCAAAAATCCCGTCTATTTCCTCTTCTACCACAGCCATTAACACTCTTTCCATGTTTTCCCGTCATTCCACAACAAATCCAATTTTTCACTGCCATTCTACGTTCTACCTCTTATTCACATTCTTCCTCGGAATATATCTTTTCGCAGCCATTTCTCACCTCCACTGCACTTCTACAAACCACCATTAATGAAGAGCCAGAACAATCCCCAGAATAAACATCCATTTTTAATAAAACATCCTTCGAAGAACCAAACACCCAAACCAGCCACCATCTTCCACTTTGCTGGCCCAGTTTAAACCGTCCAACCACGTTGCCAGGTCATGTGATCAACACTCCCCCAAACGCCCCCAAAAACCGTCCACAACCATCCCCAGCATACCTGAACCACCAATTACCCCTAAATCACTCTCTATATCTTTCCCACCCCTCTATAACCACCATTTAGCCCAGGCCAGCCCAGATTAAACTGAGCTGTGCGTAATCTCAAGCACAGAACACCTGCACACTGCCGCTCTCACCGCTCACGGGAACCCCGAGAAAAAATTACCTTTCAATCTTAGCCACCTGTAATCTCTTTGGTTGACTTGTCGATACTCAATTCATCTCATCCATCAGTGTCACTAATTCACATATAATGTCCGACTTGTGGTATGTACTTTGATTGTGTGGGGTGGGTGCAAATGTGCCCTTTTTTTCCATCAATTCCAGACTTGGATCGTCCCATGTTCTTATCGCTGTCCAAAAACACCACGAACCGCAATGATGGTGGAAATGAACGAAAGCGATATTGCATGATATGATTGAAATTGGAAACCCCTTTTTTGTGATATTCCTATTGATACTAACCCATTAGCCCAGTATACGCCCCATTTTTCGGCGCCATTGGCTCTACTGCCGCTATCGTGTTCACCTGTTTCGGTGCTGCTTACGGTACTGCTAAGTCTGGTGTTGGTGTGTGTGCCACCTGTGTTTTGAGACCAGACTTGTTGTTTAAGAACATTGTGCCAGTTATTTTGGCTGGTATTATTGCTATTTACGGTTTGGTTGTTGCCGTGTTGTTGACCGACGGCTTGTCCCAGAAGATGGCCTTGTACTCTGGTTTCATCCAGTTGGGTGCCGGTTTGTCTGTCGGCTTGGCTGGTTTGGCTGCTGGTTTTGCCATTGGTATCGTCGGTGACGCTGGTGTCAGAGGTACTGCTCAACAGCCTAGATTGTTCGTCGGTATGCTTTTGATTTTGATTTTCGCTGAAGTCTTGGGTTTGTACGGCTTGATTGTCGCCTTGTTGTTGAACTCTAGAGCCAGTCAGGATGTCACCTGCTAAGCTAGCACGGTTCCTGCTCACCCCAATTTTTCAAGAATAAAATACGAGGCAATTCCTTGATAAACTGCCTTCACATTTACCGTCATTTACTTGATTTACAACCATCTCATTCTGTTTCTTTTCATTTCTATCTCCAAACAAAGTGTAGGTGAGGCGATGAATAGTTTCCCTATTATATTATCGATATAGATAAATCACCACTTTTATTGGCTGATGTAGACTTTTCCGATTTTCATGGTAATGTTATTACGCAACGTCAAGATTAAATCTTTTATGGTGTCTGGAATTGGCTTACCTTCTGCCTTCAACACTTTCCTCCAGTCATACTGGGTAGACACTTCGTCAGCGCTTTCAGCTGCAAATGCATATAGTTTCTCAACTTCTTCATCTTGGCCTTCTAGCAGACCCTCGAACGAGTCTAAGAGTTCTATCATGACAATAAGATCTGATAACACGAGATTGGGCAGTGAGAAGTATGGAAGTAGCTGTGCAAAAAGAAGAGGCACAAACTTTTTGGGCATGAACTTGAATCTGATCAAGTGGAATAGACGAGAGATGTTCTTCTTGAATGCATTTTCGTCATCAATAGCATTGAGGTATTCCACCAACACCGCGTAGGGCGCAATACACTGTCTGATAACAGGGTGTACTTCAAACGATGGGTCCACTTTGCGAGTGATGATGTTGTTTAAAAGCTCGTCTTCAGCAGGCAAGCAGTTCAAAAGTGCATCTTGGAAGAGAAGCTCCCAAACGATGTGATGAATCTTTTCCATGGCCAAGGAAGATTCCTCAGAAGAGGAGGTGTCATCGTAGCAATGGACGAACATGTTGAGTGCCTCATACAAGTGGCCCTCTGAAAGCGACAGCTTACCTTGCTGCAAGTAAAGCTTCTTGGCCACATCAGGAAGGTTAAGCTTGGCACACACTGTAAGAGCCCATTCCATATCGTCATTAGTGTAACACTTGTAATATGGCAAGAACTCACCGACTATTTGACGGTTCTTCCAATTAAGATCAGCCGTCGGCGTAATCACTGGATGAAGGAAGAGACCAATACCAACATTAGCGAGTGGGTGAATCTCAAAGCATTCAAATGCATGCCTTGTGAGAAGGTAGTCAGATATGTTTTTCTTGGGGATAGAGCTCTCGTTGAAGATGGCATCTTTATAAGCAGCGCTGTAGTATGGGAAGAAAAGACCCTTGAGTTCGTAGAGCTTACTCACATAAGCAGCCGTTGCTGGGTCGTACTTATCGAGGTCAGTGACAACACGAAGTGCTTTGCCCAGAGCAACATGGGTGATGGCTTCGTCAAGATCGTTGTCGATACCTCCAATCTTTTCATTAGTGGCAATCTTGAAATAGTCGCTGTAAACGGTGTCATCGTCACGAACCTGGAACAAAGACAACGCAGCATAAAGCTCGTACCACTTTTCGGTAAAGCCCGCCAAGGTTTTGGGTAGACCAGTAATGGCCCTGAGCAACTCATGTATGTGCCTGGCAATAACCAAATGCTCTTCGTCCTCGATGCCTTCTCTGAAGTTCTTGAAATTGTCTCTCATTTCACATGCGGTACGCTTCCATTCTGGGAACTGGCCCTTCAATGCCATGGAGGTGTAGCTATCCACCAAAACGTGGAAGTCATTGATAATAGTGTACAAAGGTGAACCTTCACCCAATTTTTGATACTTTGACGAGTCTATCGATTGAGCAGCATGACTAAACATGCCTCTCGTAAGCAAAGTACCCAAGTATGTGGTCCAGAATTCCGGATGCAAGTATGGCTCTGGGGTGTTGTAGACGACTTCATCAACAAAGCTGTCTTCTGGCTTAGGATAGTATTCGTTGACCCACTTGACGAGCAATTCTGGTTTTTGACGCTCCTGAACAGGAAACTCGTTGGCTTGAATGAACTCTAGCAAGAACTGGAGATCAATGTATGCATCCAAATCTTCATCTTGTAAGTCGTCCCTAACAGAATCTAGGAAATGGCCGTAATTCGTCAAGATCTTAGCAAACGCATCATTAATCCTTGTAGTTTTCGCCTCTATTTTGGCATTCTTCAGGATATCTCTCAGAGAAGTAACAACACCCAATGGCTCTGTTTCCGCTGAGTCCTCTGGAAGGATCTGGACATCATGACTGGTCAACTCTTCCACCACCTTGAAAAGCGAGCTGATATACTCATACTGGGCTTTTTGAAAGGAGTCTGGCGGCAGCAAGCTCTCTTTGTATCCACGACGGTCGAATTGGAATTTCAAGTCTTCTTCCAGTTCAAGCCATTCAGACAACGTAGGATATTCCTTGTCGACTCTGGCACCTTTGGGCGTTTCCGAAGACTCCAATGACTCTGTATGCGTCGATACATCAGACACGTCGTCTGGGATATCTAGCATTTGTATGTCGTCGAAATTCATTGGTAGTAGTAGTAGTGTCTATTCAATTATCAACAGAGTCTTCCAACATATGTTTTTCTGGTGCGCACTGCAGATGAGGGATGGCTGCTATTCTATGTAACATAGTCTATATATCGTCAATTATTTCGGCCATCGCGTTATCTTTGGGGTCAAGTACCGGCATCCTTTTAAGAATTCCCTTGTCCGAAGAGCTTCGCCAAGCGTCGAGGATTATCAGCAACTCGGTGCCGTTTGCTTGTCGAATGACATCACTGACGATGTCTGCGAGATACACTCTGCTTTCTTCAGGTGCGCTCACAATATGGGAGAAATATGGTATGGTTGTCTTGGCGGAGATATGGAAAGAAAGCAGCTCAAGCCCTCTCTTTTCTTCTTTACACGTCAATTTGTAGATACCGCCGTCCAACGTGCCAATTAGCACTGATCCGTCTTCCTCCACGTACTTGATCACATTGATTTGCGAGGAGACCCCGAGAACATTCTCCCCGTAGTAGATATTACCCAAGCTGTCTCCAATTATAACAAACTGTTCTTGTTTATTTTGACGGGGAACAACACAAATAGCTGTGGGTCTAGCATCGAGTTTATAAGATCTTTTGAAAGGGATAGGCCTCAGTAAATCCACCCTTGTAAAGACACCGTGAAATGAATCAAGGATGATTGATTTGCCTTGATCAAGATGCGATACACTTATGGCATGCTGGAACGTCCCAGTAGGATGTTCTGATGGATCCACGCGAGGGGCCCATATGTAGCCATCTTGAGTTGGCAGAAGTGAAAGAATGACGTGCTCGTTACCGACCGCATGTAGTTCCTTGTTATGGAAGGAAATAGCACTAAAAGTAAGTACTTTACTTGGATTAAGCTCGGTCTTGACATCAGGTAGCTCCTTTATCTTACCATTTTGTATAGTAAAAATTGGGAATCTTTTGCTCCATTGCCCATTATTCCGAACAGCCACGAACAGACCCGAAGGAACCCCAATGGTTTCATCTTCAGGCAATAAACAGAGATCCGTATATTGCTGAAGGTCGGTATCGAGCGCATGTAATAACTTCATTGATCTTCCGTCAATTAAATTAAGCGTCGAGTACTTCTGATGACCTCTGTTGGGCCTAACGTCTGTTTTGATACAAACGAGATAAGGAGTGCCCTTGATGCTGAGTACTTTCGTCCAAAGTCTGTCGGAGAAATGGGCATCGATAGAGTCCTGGTTGTCTCTGTGGGATACAGTAATGTAACTGCCATCATTAAGATGAACGCCAACCATGTAGTGATACAACAGGAGAACATTGCAGCCCGTAATTTGCTTGGGAGAATAGAAAAAATCACAAAGCTCCAAGAAGTGACCACCCTTTGCAACCATCCCGACAACTTTGTGAGCGTCAAACAAAATGACCAAAAGACCATCCGAGTCCATCAGTCTTGGAGGTGAAACTTTGCAAATCCACACTGTAGAAGCCAATATCGTTTCTGCTTCGAGCAAGTACTGGTGGACATTTCCAAGTCCGTCGAGGGCAACAATCAACATGCGCCGGTTATTGTTGAGACAGAACCGTGCATCTTTAAGGCCCTCTCTTTTACTCCCGCATGTAAGAGCCCACACCTGGTGAATTTTAGTCTTGTAAACATTAAAACACTGAATCAAGCCGTTGGTAAAAGCAACAAGGCCGTATAAATGAGGTCCATTGAACAAGACATCTATGGAGCAAACCATGTGCTCTGGAGCCTCCAACGGTGCCAGGAAGCGACCATTCCCACTATGGCAAACGAACTGGCCTTCCTTTACGAGAACACGGGTATTATTGACCGTGGACTTTGCAAACTTTACTTTACCCGTAACGTCAAGCTGTGCGATAAGGTCTCTACCCGAGATTTCTCCCTCATATCTTTCAAAAGCAGCTTCATTTATCATGAGACTAACGAAGTTAGTATTGTCAACAGGAAAATCAAAGTCCTTCTTTTCGAACGAGCCAAGCTTCTTACTTCCGAGAGAATCGTTAATCTCGTAGAACTCACAAAACTTTGGCCCCAGCTTAACGGCTATATAAGCCAGCAGCATGCTTGAATGATATCCAGTTAGGTTAGGCGGCAGAATTCTGACAATGTCATGAAAAATATCAAGCTGAATGGACGATAACTGAGTGGATTCCCATTTCAGATAAGGTACTTTCCTTAACTCACCGCTATGGTAACCTCCTTGGCAGACGAATATATCAGGCAGAAACCTCAATGAATCGGTATTAAAACTGTAGTCCAAGTCTATTACCGGTGGGGACGAGGGGAAGAAAGAGAGGATCTGGATATGAGGCTCGTTAGGCAAAATTCTGAACAAAATGGAGCGTGAATACCTGGAAGCTGCAAAGAACACATTATCTTGAATGTGGCACAAGGATTCGGCGATAGTTGACTTTCCAAGGTCAACAATACTGAAGGCTTCCAAAGATACAGTAGTGTTGACGACTGACAGCTGTATGTAGATAACAGCCGTAAGTCCAGTGTCAGTAGAAACCAAGTACCTCTCGTCATCAATCTTTGCGAATGCAGTAAATAAGGAATTCAAGTAAGGAAGCAGTTTGATGTCGATGGTGATGACATTTCTGGCGAGAGAGACGGGGATGGTTTCAGAATCCACGAAATCATCAGAGATAGAGCACGTTTGTTTCCAGCCAGGGAAAAGGTAGATTCTGAAGTTGCTCAATACCATCACACCACCATAAGCCATTGGAATGATAAGGGACGGGGCCTCCACAAATGGATCAAACAGACACACAGCCACAGGATTCAACCCCTCATTAAACCGGTAGTACCTCAAAGAATAAGACAAGTCGTACCCACTGGTCAAGACAGCAAAGGTGTTATCCTTGCATTTCAATTGCGCCACCTGTTTCACCAGAGCACAACCCAACGAGCCAATACTAACAATATTCGTCTCCTGGTGAACATATGGACACACATAGACCTTTGCGTCGGCCATAATAATAGCAATATAGAGCCTTCCATCGTTCTGAAACGAGATTAAGTGGTAAAAGCCAAAGCCGAGAGCTGTCGCCCGGCCCACATAACCATCTCCCAAATTAACCAATGGAGACGTACTGTAAGTCAAATCATAAAGTGTCCCGTTGGAAATTCCCAAAACGATATCACTGTCTATACCAGGAACCGTGGTCAAGGCAGTCACTGTATCGGAGAAAGACTGTTTTACCTCCTCCAGCAAGAAGCCCTTGAAGTCCGGGGTGAACACATATTCCTGGACAACATTGCCCTTAGCGACCTTGAATGTTCTATCGCCCTGAGCATCGTTGAATGCCGTAGCGAGGCCACTTCCCTGAGGGCATTGGACCGTATGGAGTAGTTTACCCATGATGATAAGCGAGCCAGTGCGAAGAGGAAATGTATGGGAGTGGACACTTGGGGCAGACCAAGAAGAAGATTAAGTTGATGAAGGGAAGTTTATACGTGGGGAACGAAACGGGAACGTCAGACAAAGATTCTATTTCTTTTGATAATTGGCCCAGATGTCCAGACGTTGTCCAGAAAGTTAGTGAAGACTAGAGGTTATGGAATATTCGCAGCCAATGCACAGCGTGTAGCTACATAGTGAGAGACGAAGGGCCAGTCAAGGGTGGGTAAACGAGGTAAATGTGATTTTTAAAGAGGCGCAATCTGTAATTTACCATCAATTGAGTCGATTGGGATGTTCATTTTTTTAGTTTTTCGAGGTGTGGGTGGAAGTTGGCGGGGCCTTATACCTGGCTCTGTCTCACCCAGTTAAGGTAGACCAGTACTACAGTGCATTGGTAGCTACAGAGCAGCAGCACCAAGTAGGGAGTATTTTTTTGAGTTATATGAATTAAATATGCCTTAATGCTTTCTCAAGAGTCAAATTCGAGCCCACTAGCAATATGGCCTGCCTCTGTAGCTGGCCTCTTAGACTCTTCTGGTCAAATAGACTACAGCCACAAAGCATACCACCACCAATCACAGCAAGTACCACATCCGTCCTCTTTTCTTATTCCCAGGCTCACAAATCCCTCCAAAGAGAAAGCAGCTCCCTTTGAAGAACCACTCCTTGAAGAACCACCTCCAAGTAGCCCTCTTGATACTCCCTCTCCACCGAGTCTCATCTCGCTTCTTACCGTCCTCCAGGCCCTTCCAAGGTCCACGACATACCTTCCCCTTTCTCGCCAAGTAACCCATACCCCTACAACTCTCACACCACTCTTTTTCTTGACTTCCACCTTCATCCTCCAACCTCCCTAGGCCCTTCTTTTCTTGGGATGCCCAGCCCAACCTCCATCGCATGCGCCACATACAAATGGCTGCGAAAAGAAGAGCTAGTAGTATCCAGACATACCCCAGACATAACCGGCAGCCATTCCCCAACTAAAACCGGCAGCCAACCACCACAAACCCAGAAACCCATAAACTACACTACATAGTCCGTCCACCAGCCTCCTGTCCCACATAGCAACCGCCGTGTCTACGTTTGCCATGCACTGGCCTGTCGAGCAACCACACAAGATCTCCAGACGCAGAATCGCCAAATGGGTGCGAAAAAGTACGTCCCTATCTTTACCAGCCATCCAGGGACCCCAAAAAGCAAGACTTAAAAGAATGGATTGGTATTAGAAAATTTGTCTTTGCGTGCATTGGAGAACGAGGTTTCTGGAAATCAACTTTTTATGACCCCCAGAATCCTCCATCACCGTGTTATCTGTACCCCTGCTCAGCCTGCTAAGCAACCTACTGTGCAGAGCAGGGCCCTATTTGTGCCATAGCCATGATACTCAAACTGAGTTTAGTTCTGGGCTCATGTAAGGATTAGTGGTGTTCTTTCTCATCCCAGTGCAGCTCTTCCCATTCTTGCTTCCCAGGCCGTTTTTCGCCATTTTTCTGCTTTCAAGGCTCCATCTACAAAGCCTTGCCTTTATCCCATTGTCCAGCCTCAATTTCCTAGACACCAGCCTGATCCAGCCTACTTGTCTTATCTACCTTTCCATCTTTTTTTTCTTGTGCCGGCGTTTCCTAGCTGTTGCCCATGAATCCAGCATCGCCGACCCAGGCGCCCAAGTCGTCTTCGTCATGGAAGATCTTGGATATCCTTAAGATCCTGTCGTCGCCTAAACAGCTGGTGAGTCCTTCGAATACGAGCTTGGACTTGAAAGCACAGGCCGAAAAGACAAAGAACGTGTGTAAATGTTCGTGCTGTGGTGCCGTGTTGACGTTTCCCGAAGGCGCCCATAAATTCAGCTGCCCTCATTGTCAAACAACCAATCTTTTGCATCTTGACCTTGGAGCATCGCCTCCTGTGCATCTTATCAGTTATAAGTACGTGAAACTGCTAATAGACTCGGCATTGCATCTGGATAAGCCAATTGAGAATAGCCATGATCTTCATGAACGCTTGAAACCTGTTCTGGATTACCTTCTACAAGCATTTGGCTCTATGGCATGCTTAAACCAGTCATTTAAGTTAAAGAAGCAAAGCAGAAGACCGCATTATTCCACAGCAAATTTGAATTATGATGAAATAAGGCATCTTTTCGAACTTCTTACTTCCCTTCCTTCAAGAAGACCACTATATTATGCTCTTCTGGGTGCATGCAATTGTCTCAGAAGGCTACCGCTCAACTTGAGTGATGATCCTCGCAACCTTCTGTGGGTGTTGGTTCTTTTCGAGATCCCGTTTTTATCCAAGGCGCTTACTAATAATGATAAACGGTCTCAGCATCGTATAGGCTCCATGGTTGACATTCCAGAGATCCAGGCCCTATGCTACGAGATCCTTAAACGCGTCTTGGGTATCATTTCCCAGGCTGAAACCACTCTTGCGGGAAACTACGTTGCTTCGTGGTTTCTGAAACGCTCCCAGGTTGAGTTCATGGCCAAGGTCGAACTCGTCAACTTATACATTACCTTCCACTTGAAGAAGTACTTCTACTTTGCCAACAATCCTCAGTTGGCACGTAGGGGAAGTCTGGGTGGCCCTAATCACCATCGCAGAAGCAGCCTGGGTGAGTTTCCAGATAGAAATCATCGCAGGAGCAGTCTGGGCATTGCTCCAGAGGTTCCTGTGCCACCGACCGTACAGACTCCGTCTCCTCCTCAGAATGGTGATGCACATCTCGTCAAGCCAACAGTCAAAGTATCGAGAAGTAAGAGTTTACCTCAAGCCCATGATGAAGAGTTCTTCCAGTACTCATACCTCAAAGATGAGGTTGAAGGTATGGACGCCTTGTTCCCACCGGTGAATCCTCAGCCGGTATCAGGCCCAGGCAGTCCAAGAAGAAACTCCAAGAAGAAGAAGCAGGATATGAAAGTCAGGGTTCACCAGTATTCTCTGAACTACCATTTGAGGACAGCTTCAGGCGCCCTTAGCATCCTTGTTAAGGCTAACTACATCAGATATGGTGAGAATAAGGTCCCAGTGCATGCCTTTTACAACTCCTTGGTTGACTATGTGAACATCAAATTAGACTATGATGCCTGGCTGAGCAGAAGAAAGCTGAGTAGTCAAGAAGCAGGTGCAGAGCCGGCTCTTCAGACTGTGATTGACTATATCCATGGCGCTAACCATGCACCTTTCAGCGAGGCGCCAGGAACTACTTTCTACTTCTGCCAGTATCCTTTCCTTATCACCTTGGGAGGTAAGATTGCCATTCTTGAATATGAAGCCAGGAGACAGATGGAGAGAAAGGCCGAAGAGGCATTTATCAACTCTCTCGATCGCCGTGTCACAATGGACGTATATTTTAGAGTGAAGGTCCGTCGTGACTACATTGTTCAAGATTCGCTTCGTTGCATCCAGCTCAATCCAAATAACTTGAAGAAGAGTTTGAGGGTACAGTTCATCAATGAGCCGGGTGTTGATGCTGGTGGACTTAAGAAGGAATGGTTTTTGCTTCTTACTAGAGCTCTTTTCAGTCCTCATGCTGGTATGTTGAGCTATGTGGAAGACTCCAATCTTCTTTGGTTTAACGTGGTTCCGGTTGATAATTTCGAGATGTACTATCTTTTCGGAGCAATTCTCGGTTTGGCCATTTACAACTCGACCATTCTCGACTTGAAGTTCCCAATCACCATGTACAAGATCTTATTGGGCTTACCTATTGGATTGGCCGACTACCAGGAGATTTACCCAATGTCGGCTCGTAACTTGTTCAGATTGAGAGACTACAGTGCCGAGGAGATCGAGGCCCTCGACTTGACGTTTGAAGTCTGCTACTCGGACCCATTCGGCAGAAAGTACACCAAGGATCTTATTGCTGGTGGTTCAAACGTTAATGTCGATAAAGATAATCGTGAGCTCTACATTGACAAGTACGCCCGGTTCTTCCTCTGGGACGGGATGCACAAACAGCTCTGTGCATTCAAAGGAGGATTCTCCAATGTTGTGGATGGCAATGCCTTCTCTTTATTCCTGCCTGAAGAAATCCAGCTTCTTTTATGTGGCAGTGACGAAAGTAAGTTCGATGTTGATGTGCTTCAGTCGGTCACCAACTACAGCGGATGGCCTAGCAAGCAAGAAGCCGTCGACTCCAACACAGTTAAATGGTTCTGGGAGTATGTTAGCGAGCTCACATACAAACAGCAGAAGAAGTTGCTTCTTTTCATTACAGGATCAGATCGTGTGCCAGCAACGGGTATCCAGAACCTTACGCTTAAGATCAGCCGGCTCAGAACGACAGGCGGCGACAGCGACAGACTTCCAGTGGCGCACACGTGTTTCAACGAATTAGCATTATATGACTACAGCAGCAAAAGCAAATTGGCCGACAAGCTTGGCAAGGCCGTGAACATGTCGGCAGGGTTTGGTATCAAATAGAGTAATAGGAATGGCTGCGAAAAGTGTATGTAGCAAGTGGACAGTAATCAGTGGATAGCGAGAGGCCAAGATGGCATGATATTCACGTGGTGCAGGTCACGTGCCACCATTTAACTGAAAACCCACCAAAACCATCTCCCCAATGATCTGGACATGTCAAGAGAATCCATTTTTACCTATAGATATCCCCACCAGTCATTTTTCTACCGTCCCACTTCGTGGGGCCCACCTTCTCACCAGCCATCACAGGGTTACCCGGCCGGGCTCTAGCCAATGAATGAAGTGCGAATTAAGCGCGAAAAAAGTAACCTACAGTTAAGGCTATAGATCCAAGCGAAAAGAAAACCTTCAACCCACCCCCATTCACAGTTATATATTCCCACAACATGCTTGCCTTCAGAACATTGAGAAGCGGCTTGGGCTTGAAAGGTGCCGCCAGAACGTTGTCTACGTCCTCCTCGGCTCTTACCCCATACAAGCAGCCAGACTTCTCCAGCTACCTCAACGACAGAAGTGAGCTGAAGAACAAGAACTTTGCCTACTTCATGGTTGGTTCTATGGGTTTGTTGTCTGCCGCTGGTGCCAAGTCCACCGTCGAGGCTTTCCTTTCTTCGATGTCTGCCTCTGCTGATGTTTTGGCTATGGCCAAGGTTGAGGTGAAGTTGGGTGCTATCCCAGAGGGTAACAATGTCATTGTCAAGTGGCAAGGTAAGCCAGTGTTTATCAGACACAGAACTGCTGACGAGATCTCTGAGGCTGAGGCTATTGACGTCAAGGCCTTGAGAGACCCAGAGACTGACGACCAGCGTGTGAAAAAGCCTGAGTGGTTGGTGATGTTGGGTATCTGTACCCACTTGGGATGTGTCCCAATTGGTGAGGCTGGTGACTTCGGTGGTTGGTTCTGTCCATGCCACGGTTCTCACTACGATATCTCTGGTAGAATCAGAAGAGGTCCTGCTCCTTTGAACTTGGAGATTCCTCAGTACGAGTTCTCTGACGAGTCCACCTTGGTCATTGGTTAAGCCTGCTGCATTTTTCCCCTGACACTCCATGCCTCCCCCCTTCCCACCTTGCGAAACATTTGCAACCGCCTTTGTTACACTATAATAACTTGCCGGCCTGTCCGTTTGGTTGCCGGCCTTGCTACAACCCTTTTTCTTCTGACCCCGGGGCATCTCATAGAGGGAGCATGTACTTACTCATTTCCAGTCTCCTTTTCGCCCATCCCCCTAGATCAAAAATACATACTAAATTGCATTGAATTATGATTCCGATGTAGCCGCTGGAGCCTTGGTCTGCCAGGCTAAGTCGTCTGGCACTTTTTCCCAGATATGATGGAGGTCTGTTTGTCTGATGTCGTCAAGATCAAGCAGCTCCAATCGCTTCACTTCCTCCTCAAGAAGAGCCACCTTTGCTTGTTTCAACAGCTCCACAAGAAACTTTCCTAGCTCTCTTGGAAGGTTATTAGGCTTATAGTCAGCTACCACTGCAAGCCTGAAAAACACAGTCCAGTGAATAGATGGATGGTTTGGAAGGATCCTGCTCCTCCCAAGATTGGGCAGAAACCTTGTAGACCAGCGTCCTTCCTTATCAGGCAACTTTGTGCTGAATGGTATGAGTTCCACTAACCACCAGCCCAAGGTAGCAAAGATAGAAGAAGAGCCACGGCCATTAAACCTTCGTACCCGTACATCTGCTGTATTTAGACTCTTCTTTTCATTGTAAAGAGGTGCTTTAAATGAAAGATGGTCGTGATGGTACAGCAAAATGGAATCTTTTGGTTGATAGACCTTCCAATACTCCAGAAGCCTGGTCTTATCCAACTTTAGTCCAAACTTACACGCTTCAGCTAACATCCAGCGAAAAGGCACTTCAGATAAACGCCTATCGTTTTCATCGTCGCCCCAACTGGCTCCTAGATCTCCATGGGAGCCAGAAAACCATACTTCAAGTATATCGTCTGAGCAGTCCACCAGTATCTGGTTAGACCACCAAGAGTTCAGCCACAGACGTAATTTTGACCAAAGAGTAGGTTCTATCTTTGATGAACTATCTTCAACCTGCTGAAACGAAACCTGCTTGAATCTAGCCCTCCGTTCGTCTATGCTCTGGGCGTGTCTAACATGGTCCACTATAGAAGTACAAGTAGTGAACGGGAAGATGCGATCTGTGAAGAAGCCAACCAGATTGACCGTATCCCAAATACCCAATAACTCGATTTGAATTTTTCTTCCAAACATCTTACGAAGCTGAAGCAGAAACAGCGAACGTGGGTTCCGTTTGGGACGCCCTGCCTTCTCCCATTCCATATACACCTTCCAGGCCATAGGCACCAACATCTCCAGGCCAGGATGAAACAAACCAAAGCATTCTAGAAACCCAATCAACACCCGAGCAGTGTACCCGCCTCGTGAAAACCCAAATATATACGTTTTGGCGCCTGGTTCCCAGAACCGCATGAGAAAGAGGTAGGCTGCCTGGACGTGTGCTTCAAACGAGAGGGCAAACGCTGCATCCACGCTATTCTTGACGGTATCAAAGTACCGTTGGAAGAAACCACGAGAGTCTATGTCGGGAACAGCTCCGCCAAAAGTGGTGCCTATGCCTGGTTGGTAGTAGCATGTTTGGCTGGTCTGGTCTAGCATGGAGAAGAGCTTGATTACATTGGAAGGAGGAGGGATCCCGAAGCCTTGGGCAGTGCCTTCAAAGCAAAGCACCAAGTTTTTCGACATGGAAGGATAGGGTATGGGCGTTGGGGCATGTATCTATGGGTATGTAGAAATGGTTGCAAAATATAATGCCTGCGAAAACGCACTAGTACACAAAGAGTATCATTATTGTTTCTTCATAAGTAATTATCCCCAGTTCTTTTCTTGTCTATAATCTGGGACCTCAGGGCCGTAGTACCCGCTGACGGTCCCGTTGGAGTTGCCTTCGTAGCCGTCGGCAACATGGTATGCTGGTGGTGCTTGAGGTGGTGGTGGTTGACTGAAGTAGCGCTTTGGAGGGTACATGACTGGATCTTGAATGGGTTTTAGCTCCACTGGTTCTTCGTATTTCACTCTTCTGCCGCAGGGACAACAGCAGCAGAAGGCTTCTGAGAAACTGAGCAGGTGCCTGCAACCTCTAACACAAGCAGCGAATATGGCTATACCGACAAGAATTGCCACTGTTATACCAACACAAGCAGTTATTCTGCACACATTATTGTCCATGCAAGTATCCCAGCTTCTGAAGGATCTAGCGGTCTCCGTGCCGTCGTCCTCTCTGGGTATGAGACTTGCAAGGTCGTTGGCGATGTACATTAGTATGGTCGAATGAAAAAGATGGGGAATCAACGGAATAGGGAACTATATTGCCTTTATACCGCCATCTCATCCTTATCATCTTCTAATTTTGTCTTTGACGCTGCACCGTTTGCGGACCTCACCCAGAGCGGCTTTACTCGGATCTATCAACTTATCTGCGCGGAGTTGATGTTTTAGGATTTGATGCGTTTCTTGTGAAGTCTTGAAGGGAAATGACAGGTACTGTTCTGCTCTAGCCGTGTCTTATTGATATTTTTAGAACGAATAAGCAGCCTTAATTTTGCGTGCTATAGTTCCAGACGTCTCCGAGATCCTGGAGTTGTGTACGACATGCCCAGTACTCCTTCTGGTAGCCAAAGTCGAGGTTGAGCAAAGCTTTTTGTAGTCTTATCTTGATTTGCAGACCTGTCAATTGTCTTAGCTTATTGGAAATCCTCTCGATATTTGGAATCACTTCTTCGACTTCTTGGACTCCAAAGAACTTGTTGATCTCGCTTTCCGTGTGAAGTTCAGCAAATATCCTTTCGTTTTTCGAGCCAGTAAGTGTAAGTTTAATAGGAGGAATCTTCATGGTCCGCTTATAAGGACGGACAAATAGCAAATCTATCTCAGGCAAGATATTGGCAAGAACGCAAGTTGTCTCGAACATAGTCACTTCAGGTGTATCATGCATTGACATCGAGCTGATGGTGGAAAACGACACTCTGCTCACAGAATAATTCAGCCATTTGTTTCTCACAGCAGGACGCTGTGACGAGACGTTATCGTGGTTAGTGTTCTGGGTTTCGTTCGCATGGTCTAAGCCAAAGCTGGGGAGCTCTTCCTCTTCCTCTTCGGGACTTTCTGCTGGACGCTGCGTAAACTGCTGCTTGAAAGTAATTTGAGCAGCTGAGATAGACCTGGATTTAGGTGCCTGGGTTATAAGTTCATCGTAGGGCCTCTTTACTCCACCAGCACCATTGGACGCGATATCCTCCGGCTTCAAGTACGAGTCTATAGGGAAACTCGGCAAGATGGTGTCGTACAAAGTCTTATCCACATGCTTCAAGAACCTCGTCATAAAACCACCGAAATGGAACTTCTTCAAATGCGCTTTAAACGCGCTTTTCTTCATCTCTGTTCGGTTGCAAATCTGGATCCGTGTAAGCCAGCCTTCTGTCATCATCGAATACAGTTTCACCCTCATATTGATCATAGCAATAATGCCCTCTTGAGCGAAATTACATCTCTTTTCATCCTGTGGATCGTAGTTCCTCATTCGTGGAGAATACAGACACAAGTCTCTCCAGTAGAGGTCCATCTTATCTCTTGGAACCGTAATAGCAAACACTTTCGACAGTTCTAAGGCAAAGATGTTACCCAAGCTAAAAGATTCAGGTAGACTTTCCGGGCTCCTCCCCACAGCATAAGGGTTATGGAAGTACTCAGTAAAGTCAGTAACTAGCATAAACCCAAAGTTCCACTCAGGACGACGAAGCAACGCCAAACAGACCACGGGCAAATTGACATATGTGAATTTGTTGCTGGTTCCAAAGAACTCAGGCAGAGGTAGTTCCGATATGCTGCTGGAATTGAGCACGGTAGATGACATGGGAGGTGGTGTAGATGCTACTACTTTATAGGAAATATGTAGTTCGCGTATTGATAATACATCACCAACTCGGTCTTCATGAAAAGTACGTGATTCCACGAAAGAATGCAAACCCTGCAGTACTAACCATACAGAGAAAGCTCCCAAACTCAGCAAGAAGGCACTTGGCGTGCTTGGCCAGAGCGATAATGATCGGAACTCCAAGAGGTCAGAGTCCACTGAAGACTTTATGGAAGATGGAGCCATCGAGGAAGAGTCAGGCGACCGCTGGCTCGGTTCTGACTTGGCTAAAGCATTGAGATTCTACCAAAGAGCATATACGAGTTATAAGACGGCGTTGCTGATTCCTACTCAGGATAGAGCGCTATTGCTAGATGCCCATTATAATGCAGCTAGGTTGCTTTTCCATGTATTCATTCAGTATAACAAGACTGACGGTTTCAATGTGAACAAGTTGGTTAATGTGGGCGAAGTGCTTACTGGTGATAACAGTAGTGTGGTTCAGGGTATTTCTAGCATTGTGGATGCTCATGAAAGTGCTCTCCAGATAGAATTGGTGAATCCACCACTTGATCTACAATTCAATGCTGCGTTGGTTTATACGGAAGCCATTGAGGACGCAGAGACAGTTAGTGAAGAGATTGTTTACAAAGCAATGGCTTTGTTCCAGGAGGTTTTGCGAAGACAGGTGCTGGAGTTCCAGGACTTCCTTAAGTTCATGCTTGAACCAGAACAACCACTGGCTCAGGGTCTGGATATTCCGCTGGAAGATCAAAAATATTCCAGTAGCAAAACCATGCAGCCACCAGACATTCTTGATACAATTGTATCTGCCTATGGACTTGTTTATGCGATTTTGGAGAGCGTAAGTGCTGATCCAGGCGAGTTGCAACAGGCAATTACCTTGGTCACGCCGTTCGTGCAAGCAATGGAGGAAGTTGCCACAGAGATCGTGGAAAAGTACAGCGAGCCGAATAACCAGCAGAGCGATATTGTTGGATCCATTGACTCAGAGCAGCTCAATGAGTATCTTATCATTAAAGCATCATGTCAAGCGCTCTCTGCTGACTCGCTTGAAGCTGTCTACAATGCATTTGAGCAGGACTTACCTGAAATTCCAGAGCGTTACATGCTGGCTGCAGATATTATAGACACTGTTCTTGATCGTCATGATGTCCATTCGAACCCTCAGGCAGTGGATGCTGAAACATACTGGCAAGCATTGACAAAGATGAACAATCACTTCAAAAAAGCCCAGGATCTTCTCAGTGCAAAGCACCAGGATGCAAAGAAGAATAACACAACGAACACAGAACTTGGTTTGGGTGCACTTATTGCACAGCTTTGTAAGGTCTATATTGCCAGATCTGACATTGACCTACAAAGAAGCCAGCTTGATCACGAACTTGCTCAAAAGAACGGTACGGTCCTTCTTAACAACGCTAAGGCCTTCTTGAAAAGCGCTATGAACATGAGCAAGACTACAGGTGGTATTCGTGAAAAGGCAGTGGAAAAAGCCCAGAGAGAACGGAGGCGATACGAGTCAATTTCCAGACTCTGCGTTTTGGAAAACAAGCTCGATTTTGACGAACTCAATAGCATTATGGGCGCAGGAATGTGGGAGGACGATATAGCCAGCTACAAGGAGTTCTGGTACTTCCAGAGATTCTTCCCATGATATCTATTACCTATAAAAAAAAAGCACTCTTACGCGCTTGGAAACTACCAATTATCATAGTGGAACGGTAGTGAAATTGTTTGAAAAACATTCATTAGCATATTCGTCAGGATGGTTCGTTGAAGGCGTCATATCGTGAACAGCCGGGCTGGTCAAGTACTTAAGATCGATCAGATGGGATCGCAGGTTCTGGACAATGACGTTGATAATATTAAACTTCAAGCCATGAAGGATGTAAGTGAAAAACCTCATCTTTGCATGTCCATGGAAGTTGTTTCTGGCAAATCCATCAAGTCATCAACTGAAAAGATGTATTTGTAACCAGATCATCAAGCCTAGAACTGCTTAAGACTGGGTGGCGCAGGTGCAGTCCGCACGCACGTTTTGCAACCGTCTACTAATCTCGATTAGCTTTAGGACACGTGCTGAAGGTGACCTAAGCCTATTGTTTGTGTTTTCAGAAAGGGGCTGTATTTTCTGCTACCTGGAATTATCCCTACGTTATTTGAACCAGTCAATTGAGGGATGACAGGTGGTGCGGCTGTTACACAATCACATTTCCTATACAGATGATGCGCATGGCTGATAAGACGGTTGCAAAAGTGAAGAACCCTATCAGCGGCCTACTTTTTGTCAAATGACTATTTATCACAACATAACCATACACGTGGTCGAGGCAGCCGCCTCTAGATTAACTATATACAAATCTATTTCAAAAGCTTGTCGAAAGCTGGAATCAAGGACTGAGCCAAGGCAAAGGAGAAGACCAACTTAGGACCAGTAGTCAACAACTTAGGAGTCAAACCCTTAAAGAAAGAGGTGATACCTTCGTTCTTGACCATCTTCTTCAAAATAGTGAAACCGCCTTCTGGGTTCTCGAAGTTTCTGTTCTGGATTCTGGTCTTGATGACATCCAATGGAGCAGACACAATCAAAGAAGCAGAAGCACCAAAGATGGAGGTGACAAAGTTCTGGGTCCAGGTAGCAGAAGAGTAGTCCTTCAAGCCGAAGATGTACTCCTTGGCGAAAGAGTTACCACCGAACAAAGCGAACGAACCAGGAGCGTTTCTGGCAGCAGTCCAGCCCCAACCTCTGTACAAACCGAAACCTTCGTCGGTAATAATCTTAATGAAACCTCTGCCCTTGAACGATTCAGGATTTGTCTGTCTCTTAATCTTCAACACATCCAATGGCAACAACACAACCTCACCAATACCAATCAAAGAACCAGCAGTGGCAGACAACAAAGCCTTACCGGTCTTTGGACCAAACAAGGAGTCGTAAGAGTCTCTGAAGTTCTTGGTCAAGAACTCATTGGCAAATGGCTGGCCACCGTACTTGTAAACTCTCTGCATGATCTTGTAAACAGCAGCGTAACCCAAACCTGGGAACAAGGTGAAAAGTCTGGATCCAAGAGCCTTGCTAGCATGCTCTCTGAAGATGACAGAGTTTAATTGAGATGCAGAAGTGATCTTGGTCTGGTTGGACATAAGTCTCTTGGAGATGGTGTCGACTGGGTGGAAAACACCAATTTCACAGATACCGGCGGAGGCCGAGCCGAGTACTCTGGCCAAACCGCTTTGCTTCTTGTCGGACGTTGCAGGTGGGGACATACGATGAATAGATCTAGTTGAAGTAGGAAGAAAGTATGAGGTAGAATCGAAAATTTTTTCCCACACCGCGGGTAGGGAGTGGGTTACTGTAATAGGAAGGACATGGTCAGTCACCAGGGCCCATTTATTTCCACGTCAGGGGGTAGCCAGAGAAATGAGAGGAAGAAGGGGTATACTAGTCGTTTGGCTGAATTCAAAAATGCTTTTGGAATGTCTATATCTTGTTGTGGTGTCTGGTTGGAGCACTTTTCATATGGGTGGTTTCGCAGCCGCTGGAAGAGCAGCATGAGGAAAGGAAGTGTAGAATGGGGAACAGAAAGGGACGTAAGGGGTGAAAAGTGGGTGAATGTGTGATGAAGTGGATGATTCAATGATTGAAGATTGACAAATAGTACATTTGAGACAGAGAGTGTATAAGTAGGTGGGTATGTGTGGTACAAGCCCTAGATGAGTCAAGCAGGCCCGGTGAGAGTAGTAATGATAAAGCTTCCACAGAAGTCAGACATAAACAGAAGGCACTTAGTTAAACAAATTGATCAATCTTAATCTCAAATAAACCGTTTTATTCAATTTCAGTGCCTTTATTATGCCAGTAAGTGGCCCTCTGTCTACCACTACTCAACCTCTCTATACATACCACCACCCATCACATTCCACCCAAACCAACATTTTTCACCAAAAATCCATCAAATCCCATTCTTCTCCATTTACTTATTCCAACTAACATATATCCATCCCCTCCTTCCCTCCTTGGTGCCTCCAACCCAGAGCCCTCCAAACCGACCTCTGGTGCACCTACCTGCACTTTCTCATCTATATCATCAAAACCAGCTACCACACTCTTTCCCCCAATGTCCTACGACCCTGCCATAGTCGAGGACTACGAGGCCTCGATCAAGGAGCTCACGTTCAACTCCAGGCCTATAATTGAAACACTCACCACCATCGCCCAGGAAAACACTGATGCTGCTGAAGGTATATTAAATGTCATCACGTCCAGAATATACAAGTGCATTCCAGAACAGAAGCTTTTCGCCATGTACTTGCTTGATTCCATCTGTAAGATTGTTGGCCAGCCGTATAATCTTATTGTTGGCCCTGAAATCTTCAAGTTGTTCTCTCATGTGTACGTGTTGGTCAGTGACAGCACTCGTGGGAAGTTGGTGAAGATGTATGAGCTCTGGAAAGTGACACGCACGAAGAACGCTGGGGGACCGCTTTTCCCTCCTGAAGAACTAGAAAAGATCGGCAAGTTCTTGCAACAAGCCGGCTACAGGAAACCAGAGACGCCTGCTGTTTCTGCTTCGGATCTTATAGCTGATATTGACATGCTCTTGCCCATAATGAAGAATAAACTCGTCAACAACCCAAGAGACACGTCGCTTAATGATAGGTTCAATGCATTACTGGAGCTTAAGCTCTTGCTACAAAGCCAGGCTCTCAAACAGAACGATTTGCTAGGAATCAAAGAAAAGCTTTCTTCCATGAAACAGGCGGAAGTGTATGCTGCTAGCAGCACACCAAAAGTAGCCGAATCTCCAGTCTTGCCTAAACAAGTGCCCGGTCCATTCGTTCCTGAGCCAGGTATGCCAGGTAAGGCTGAGGCGCTTTTTGCTGATCTTCTTGCGTCTGGCCTTGTTAAGATGGAGCAGTCGTTGAAGGCCGGTTCAAAGCCTGTTTATGACCTCGTTATGCCTAAGGAGAAGTACGAGCCATCTACTGGCAACGATGGTATGTCCACCTCGGCTCTAGAACAACTCTTAATGGATGCAAATAATCCTGGCAGATCAGCCTATGAGCAGGCAGAATTCAAAGAACTCTTGAAGATTTCTAAGAAGCTCAGAAAAGACGAATCTTTCGGTAAATCGTTACAAAGTTTTGTGAATCACAACAAACTAGATGTGTCTACGATACTGCTTCTCTACGACGCTAAGGCACTGAAGTGTGCTCAGTGTGGCAAGCGTTTTACAGACGATGAGGCTGGTAACAAAAGAAAGCGTATCCACTTGGATTGGCATTTCCGTATCAACAAGAAACTGGCCAACTACAAGACTAATATTCAATCAAGAAACTGGTACCTTGACGATCTCGAATGGGTCAAGTTTAATGACGAAGACCTTCTTGAATTTGGCGAGTCTGAAAGCAGCAAGGAAGCTAGTAAGCAGCCTGAGCAGAAGGAAGAGGAGAGAGTTTACGTTATCATCCCAGCCCACGAAAACATCACTAACAACGTTTGCACAATCTGCCGTGAACAGATCAAACCAACATACGACGAGCAGCTCGGTGAGTGGATATGGGATGGATGTGTGTATGCAGCTGGTGGTAAGGCAAGCCGAAAGATTGTTCACGCCAGCTGTTGGAGAGAGACCGCTAAGAAGAGAAGCAGCAATGGCCTGGAGGACAGAAAAGTAAAGCGGGAACGAGTATAACGAATTACAAAAAAATAGCATGGACATTTGGGTAACGTTTTCTTTTTTATTTTCTTTCTTTATAGAAAAGTAATTTCTACATACCAAAGGGTCTATTCACAGAGGCTATGCTGTTGTTTTTTTTTTAAAAAGTTTGTGCCCAGGCCAGCATGTATGCTTATTTCTGGCCCAAACACTTCAAGATGTCGCCCCAGACGTTGTTAGGCTTCTGAGAAGCATCAATACCAGTCCAGATACCAGTCTTCTTGTAGTAGTCAACAATTGGCTCGGTCTGCTTGTGGTAAGTGACCAATCTCTTCTTCAAAGCGTCCTCGTTGTCGTCGGATCTCTGAACCAAAGGCTCACCAGAGACATCGTCGGTCATCTCCTTCTTTGGAGGGTTGAACAACTTGTGGTAAGATCTACCAGAGGCTGGGTGGACCAATCTACCGGTGATTCTGGCCACCAACAACTCGTCGTCAATCTTCAATTCGACAGCGTTCTCCAAAGGAGTCTTTCTCTCGTTCAACATGTCGTCCAACTTCTCGGCCTGAGGGATGGTTCTTGGGAAACCGTCCAAGATGAAACCGTTCTTACACTCACCGTTGTTCTCCAACTCAGACTTGATCATGTTAACCATGATCTCGTCGGAAACAAGACCACCCTGGTCCATGATCTTCTTAGCCTCCTGACCCAATGCGGTCTTAGCAGCAACCTGGGCACGAAGCATGTCACCAGTGGCCAAGTGACAAGCACAGAACTTCTCCTTCAAGTTTGGAGCCTGAGTACCTTTACCGGCACCTGGAGGGCCGATCAAGACCATCTTCACGGACTTTGGCACATCTGGAATAATACCAGCCTTAGCTTCCAAAGCCTGGATTCTGTTTTGCAACTTAGAGATGGTGGATTTGAGGTCTTCGACGGACATTGGAGGTTACGTTTGGTTGGGTGAATTGAGTTTGGGTGAAATTTTCGATTCACCCGCACCAATGGACGTGGGGGGACGCAGTGCAGGACTGCAACGCCAGCACCCGACCATCATATGATGTTAACATAGAAGGTTACTTAGGAACTTAAAGACGACCAAATAAGGTCAATGGGTGGAATTGGAAGTGGGGAGGCTGTTTGGAGGGTATGGTATTTTATCACATGACACATCCCACGTGACCATTTCACGTCTTTCACAGCGCGTTTTGATTGGCGGTGGTATTTATGAGTGTGGCACGACCCCCAAACCCAGGACAAAAAAAGCGAATTCATGTAGCGTTATGTCCACTGCCCCAAACGCTTTCTGCGCATATGCACCTATTAGCACCGTTTCTTATTAACAACCTTGGGGTAGTCAAGAGCAGCCCAGGCCAAGCAAAACAACGAACAAGCTAGACAATAGCAAAAGAAACCTCGTTGACATATGAACCCACGTCCTCGGCATTTTCTGTTTTTTCCGTGAATGGGCTCCATTTGATGTTTTTTTTTTTGTTTTTCGTCTTTTTTAGTCACCCCTCTCCAACGGCTGGGATCTCGCTAATCCCGGATAGTGAAAACTTCACGTGCTTCCTCCGAGCCCATACCACTATATAGCCATTGGGTTCCCCCACCCAGTGTAATTTCAGTAGAAAAAAAGCCATAGAATGAAACTTTCAACCGTTATACTTGCTTTGAAGCTTCCTGCCGATTTTCTTATCGTTATCCTTCGGTACTTCATATTTGGTGGTATCAAGGCGAGGAAGTACAGAAGGTCCTTATCTAAGCTTCTCAAGCTTACGCTTTATAGGTTTGCCTTGCTGGTGCCTATCCAAGACACAAAATGGCTTTCGCCATATTCTAATGATTTCTTGGTGAAACGTGCTTTCCCGATCGTGGCGCCTTTGCTCGTTAAAGATTTGCCTGGTTACGGAGAAAGGTACGATGCTAACTCCATCTGGCTTGTCAAGCAGCCCAACAGAAGCCCTGACGACCCAGTGATTATTTATCTTCATGGTGGTGGATTCTTCCTCCAGACAATGCCCCAGCAGCTCAAGTTTATCTTGTCTACGTACCACTTGCTTACTCCAGAAAAGAAGAAGAAGACTTCTATCTTGCTTTTGGACTATAAGCTTGCCTCGAGGGGATACACTTTCCCAACACAGATGCTCCAGCTTGACCAGACATACGAAAGACTCGTGCAAGAGAACAACAAGAACATCGTATTGATGGGTGACTCGGCTGGTGGTAACATGGCTGTGGGTCTTACACAGTTTTTCCAGGCCAAGGAGGAGCCTGTTCAGTACCCATCCAAGTTGATTTTGTTCTCGCCGTGGATGAAATTGGCCCCTCTTCCATATGACATGACAGAACTGTCTTCGTGGAAGCAGTGTGAAGACTACGACTTGATCCACCACTCCAAATTCGGCGACATCTCTCAATTGGCATTGATTATCGGTAAGAAGGACCCATTCTCGCTCATTTGGTCTCCTATGGGTAAGAACCCACGCCAGAGACTGGACTGGGAAACAATTCCAAGTTACTCTGACCCTAATTATGACGTTTTCGTTCTCGTGGGCGAAGACGAAAGTTTCCGTGATGATGTTTTGGAATGGGCCAAGTATGCCTTGGATGTGCCTTTCCACGGAACCCACTCTTACGGTACTGAGAAGGGTTATACCGAGGAGAGATACTCTTTCGTGCGTCGTAACCAGCCTGGTAAGGCTAATGTTAACTTACATGTGGAGCCACAGGGCCTTCATGATGCCATTTTGTTCTTTGAAGATACTGTTCACAAGCAAGTCGGAGCTGGTCTCAAGAAGGGTAAGCCCATCACTGTGGAGGAGATTGATCAGAAGGAGTACTTTGGCGTTTACCGTTTGGTGAAATATCTTAATGAGAGACTTTAGGTTGCAGATAGACTAGATGTTTTGTGGATTAATATGGTTTTTATTAATAGACCGGTGATACCTTATGATTAATGTTGTAGTAGAACTAAATTGCATTAAAGCTGGTGGGTGTGGACCTCTGGGACATGTTGCACCTTGACCAATGGTCTGTAGATAGGCTTCCACATCTGGGATTGCACCCACTTCAAACACTTGTTGAAGTCTCTTGGGACCTCAACATGACCTCCACTTGGCTTCTCTTCACTCTCGACACGAGCAGTGCCTTCCTTAAGACTCTGCAAAATGATGGCAGTTGCAACATGGGCAGAAACTTCGTCAATTTCCTCAAGAGGCGGAAGCAAACCGTTCTTTGGGTTCTCCATCTTTGGCGACAACAGGGCTAAGCAGTCGACACCAGCAGAGATCATGGTATCCGTGATGGTGGTACATCTGGAAAGAACGGCACCCAAACCGATACCAGGGAATGTGAAACAGTTGTTGTTTTCGGAAATCACGTAACCGTCAACAGGCTTGAATGGGGAGCCTGTGGCGATCAATGCATTGTTATCCGTCCACTTCATGATGTCAATTGGGAAAGCTTCGTGCAAACGAGTAGGATTCGAAAGTGGGAACACAATTGGCTGTGGGTTATGCTTGTACATCTCTTTGATGACTTCTTCGGTGAATGCGCCTGCCTGGGTGGAACTTCCAACCAAGACAGTAGGCTTGACAGCAGCAACCACATCCTTCAATGATCTGGTGTTGATGCCCTTCCAGTGTTCATCTGGGTCAGCGTAACGAACCTGACCTTCACTGGAGTCATCGTAAGACTGTAGAACAACACCTCTACGGTCCATGATTGTGATTCTGTTGCAGGCTTCCTCAACGGTGGAACCGTGAGAAACCATATGGTTGACGATCTGGTCTGCAACACCCAAACCAGCAGAACCAGCACCGTAAATCAACACCTTAGTTTCAAGAAGCTCACGCTGACTGTATTGAAGAGCAGCAGTGATAGAAGCCATCACGACGGCACCTGTACCCTGGATATCGTCATTAAACGATGGCAATGCGTCTCTATACTTGTGCAACATGGTACGACCAGTGGAAACACCGAAATCTTCATAATGCAACACGGCAGATGGGAATCTCTTCTTCACCGACTGGATGAACTTATCGACAAACAGCCAGTACTGTTCACCTCTCACACGATCGTGCTTGTTACCCATGTACAAGTCGTCATGTTGAAGTTCCTTGTTATTCGTACCCACATCCAAAACCACAGGAAGCACCCTTCCAGGATGAATACCGGCGCAAAGAGTCATAAGACCCAACTTGGCAATGGCAATACGAATACCACCCACACCTTGATCACCAATACCCAAAATACCTTCACCATCAGAAACCACAATGTAGTCAATGTCCTTTTCCTCACCATATAGAGCCAAACGGTTATCTATCGAGTCAGGATCCGTAATATCCAAGAAACAGCCCTCAGGCTTTCTGAATCTATGCGAGTACGCAGCAATAGCGTCACCTTCCGTAGGGGTATATATAATAGGTATCATCTCCCTAATATGTCTTCTGACCAACTCGTAGTACAAGACCTTATTCTGCATTCTCATCGACACCAAGAAATCATTCTTCGCAAGAGGACTCTTCAAGTACTGGAACTGGGCGTACGCTCTTTCCACCTGCTCATCTAGAGTGTTGATCTGGCACGGGAGCAAACCCGTAAGGTCAAACGCTTCTCTCTCTTCCCTGGTGAAAGCGGAACCTTTATTGAAAAGTGGCGAATTGAGCAATTGGAACCCAGACAAGTTACATTCAATAGGACCTTCAATTGAAAGACGGGTGGTTTTAGGTTTCAAAGCTGCAATGGCAGCCTTGATGCCCACGGGCGTCTTGATGGTATGTGTGTGAATAGACAGACATTCAGCTGAGGAGGAGCTCAAGCGGATGGATCTAGTCAAGCTGGAACGAATGGCCTGGCCAGACTTCAACGTTAAGGAGGGCATCGCTGTGAATGTGAAGCAAAGAGGAAAGTGGAAAACGAGGTAATATATAGCGAAAGTGGGAGGGGTCGAGCGCCCTCGGAATTGATAGCGCTACGGTGAACGCAGGTCCTAAAACAGCACTTTAGAGTTGGAAATTTGGGATAAAAATTACATTGGAGAGAAGCTAAAATTCCGGCCAACACAACGAAGCTAATCAATTTCTTCTACCATCAAATCCCACCCACTTGACCCGCCCCCAGCCTCTCCTGACGAGTTTCGAGGGTGCGCTTGGGCAGCGGAAGAAGTCGGTTGCACCCAACAGCCGTGCAGCGCCCCGCTTAGACTAAGGCGATGAAGGGTTCCACCAATATCAATAAAACTCCAGAAAAGACAAACAAAAAGACACCTATGTCATCCCGAAACAACAATTTCCAATTCACTGACAATTTTTATCCCCCTCGCTTTCCCGTTTCCTCGTATTCTTATGGCTTCACGTTTTAGTCTCTCGGGGAAGAACTACTCCGCAACGGGATCCTGCAAAACTTTTCGCAGCCAGAGGGCCCCACCAAGAAATGCCGTAGACCCAACACAAAAAGAGATGAAGACGAGAGGACAGTAAAAAAGATATTGATAATTTTAAAGATCGGTAGAAAACTTTGGAATGGACTGTCTTTCCTCCTCTCGACAAACGTCGTTGAGAGAACTCAAGGTTGTCCAGTTGGGCAACTGTGGTCGCCTTGAACAGCGCGTTTTGACACATCGATGCGCGGATAAAGTCGGGACCACAAAAAGAGGGTTTTTCCGGTTGCCTTTTAAGCAGTGGGGCCTGTTTTTTTTCATTCGACGAAGTCCGACGCCGGCGAGATATTGGGCATTCGGCTTGGGGTTACAAAAGGAGGGGTAGTTTCTTTCGGTTGGGATGGTGCAAGCCCGGTACTTGGTGCAGGCTATAGGATGGGTTTTTGTACAATTGTGGTGGGTGCTTAGAATGACACAAAACTGGTGGATGAGGTGGATCAGTTAGGTGATGCAGCAACAAGGGTCGTTTACGGAGTCTGGATCAGCAAGTGTCATTGGGGTTTGAGTTGTGGCTGATTTTAGAGGTAAGGTTTTTGTAGACTAGGATATTTTTGATGAACGTGTGGATTTACTATTTGTATGGAATTTTCTGGTTTACGTCAAGAATTGTGAAATACGCATAAACTCAATTTAGACTATTTTGTTCTATATTACAGAATTTTCGTTAACATGTCATTTTTTCATGGATGGAAAAGCAGGCGCCACTCGTTTCCATTCATTCACTCCACACATCAATCCTCCTCTTCGTTCTTGAACTTCTTAAGTCTCTTTTTCTGCAGCTCTTCGACCTCACCGCCTTTCCGTTTCTTTAACGGTTTTTGAATCTCTGGAACGAAGCAGCTGGTTCTGCCTCCAACAGTAACATGATCCACAGCGTGTCCAGCCTTGGTTTTGGCCTTGACTTTTCTACCCTTGCCCCATCTGTAAATCATAAGCCAATGATCTGGAAACCTATGAACGTTGCCTTCCACACGTACACTCTCCTCCATCACATAGATCAATGCGTTATACAAACTTTCAAGGATCTCATCAGCAGGGCTTTCAATCTTATTGGAAATAGTCTCGTTCGGATGGATTTTGGCATGAAACAATATCTCGTCACTTACCCAGTTACCAACGCCAGCGAAATGTTCCTGGTCCAAGAGCAAAGATTTAATGGCCTTCTTTTTGCTGAGCACAAGTTGGGCGAAATCTTCCTTAGTAAGTCTAGGACGACCGTGATGATGCGGATCCGGGTCACCAAACTCGAAGCTATCAACACCGTCCTCTTCCTTCATGACAGCATCACCTTCGGCAGCCTTCAGGTAGTCTGGTCCAAGACTTTTAAGAGGATCTTGCTGTAAAAGAAGATCATCCGTAGCATACTCAGATCCAGTAAGAATACGCACCCTACCTAGCCTTCGAGGATCTGTAAAAGCAAAATCAAGAGTCCGTAAAGCTTGCTCTGCTTCACCTCCCTCTTTCTTCACCACAGAATCAGCCTTCTCAAGCAGCAACTCAAACTTCGTGAACCTTGGAGGCCATTCCGCTTCCGCGTCTGTCTCTATAGGCGGCTTATTCGATCTCTTATTGGTATTATTCTCGTCAGTCGTACCTTCAGACAAATCCTTCTGCATGGCTCTGTCCAACACTTTCTTATCACCACCACCTTCCATGAAGATCAAGTGGGACTCGATATCACGAAGCTTCACCATGCCTGTCATACCAAAGTGCATCAACATCACAGTCGGTTCAAGCTCAGGCTTAGCAAGTCTCATCCAGAAGTACTTGCCATGACGGCCAATTGAAGAAACCTCTGCTCCATTAAGTTTATCCGTGAAACCTGCTAAAGTACCTTCCTGGTCTTTGGCAGTCTTGAGTGCTGGGAAGAGCAAAGTATCAAGACTAAGTTTGGCTTCTTTAATGGTGAAGCCTAAAATGTTTCTTCGAAGCAAAGCACATACATGTGCAACCTTAATGTTAGTTAAAAAAATGACATAATTCCACCAATTGATGTTTAATCACGTACTTCAGCTACCTCAGGCATTAGTGATAAGAAGAGATAACGGCGCGGTTGCTAAGTGGAAAAAAAAAAAAGAAGTGCTCCACGGGAGGTTCGAACTCTCGACCTTCAGATAACACAAGCTTGCTTATGAGACTGACGCTCTGCCTACTGAGCTAGTGAAGCTCTTCGTGGCGGAAACTCGGAAGGTACTAATCCAAATTAAGTTAATGAATGGGCTAAAAATGAGCTTTTTTTTGATAAATTTTGCCTCATAGGTTGCTCCTGAAGCGGGTTATGGTTCCTATACTGTTTTAGGGCCTACAACCCACCGAATAAGTCCAAAAATGGCAATTCTAACCCTCCAAATACCTTTTGGTTTGGACTCAAATATGACAACGGGTCCTTTAAGTAAGATTCTGTTCCGTCGAAAGCCATGACGCCATCAGTATTACATAACTCCAACTGGTCCCCTTGCCAAGATAGTATTGCCAGTAAATCTTGATGAAGTTGTTACTGGAGTTCAATCAATGGCTGCGAAATGGATGAAGCAGTCCCTCCTGTTCCACAGCATTTATATCTGAGAAGAAGAAATGAGTAAAAGAATTTTATAGGTCACTATAGGAGCTGATCGAACTCCAAAGAGACACTTAATAAAACATCGTTGTATCGTCTCGTCAGCTGCTGGCTCGCCCTACACAGTGACTAACACCACAGTGGATATTGGTTTTCCATACCCACCAAAAACCGTTACCAGCTATTTTTTCAAAATTAACGATAACCTATATTGTCAAAACAGCTTACTCAAGCCCAATTCCTTCCCCAGCCCATCCTTAGTTTTTCCCACCAAATTGGTCATTCTGGGGTTGCCTCCATGTCAAGGTGCGAAACTGATAATACACCTTCAACTTATCAGTTACTCCACCCCAATGAACAGACTCTTTGGAACCAAGAACACTGCGCCCAAGCCGTCACTTAACGATGCTGTTAAGAACATCGACGAGCGTGTTGGATCGCTTGACGTGAAGCTTTCCAAGATCAACTCGGAATTGTCCACGTACCAACAAAAAATCAGCCGGATGAGAGACGGTCCAGGAAAGAACGCTTTGAAACAAAAAGCATTGAAACTCTTGAGACAGAGAAAGCAGATTGAGGCTCAGAAGGAGCAGTTGGAGAATCAGCTGTGGAATATGACTTCTGCTTCGATGACTACCGATAACCTCCAAAATACCATGATCACAGTGGATGCTATGAAGACTGCCAACAAGCAATTGAAAAAGACTTATGGTAAGATCGATATTGACAAGATAGAGCTGTTGCAGGATGAAATGTTGGATCTTATAGAGAAGCTGAACGAGCTTCAGGAGTCTCTTCTGACAAGTTACGATGTTCCTGACGACATATCCGAGCTGGAATTGGATGCTGAACTCGATGCTTTGGGAGAGGAAATGGACTTTGAGTCTGAGATGAACGAATCAGGATTGGGCGTGCCTAGTTACTTGAACGATGCCGAACCAGCGCCCGACAAGTTGCCTGCTTTTATTGATGAGCCTGAAGAGGCCGAGAAGGTTGCTAATTAGTCATGATATCATTATCACATTTCAGCTTCCTACTTTCCTAACTGCAATTTCATGTAACGCTGCTACGGCTGCGCAGTTTTTGTTTCCTACTTGGAGTCATCAAATATCGGCTCGGCGCATCTTCTACGGGCAGTGTCAGAATTTATGCCGTGACTTGCTTCACCAATTTTGTTGAAACTCAATATTAACATGTTCTTGCAGTGCAATGAAAACGTGTCGTGGAATAATATACCTATAGGTTATGAACGTGCTTAAGTCATACAAACTGAGGTGATGCCCTCTTCCTATCTGGTTTCGAAGGACCGTAAGGTGACGCGAGGATAATCTTTTTTCACGACATATATCAAGGTCATAGGTGTGGTGTTGCAGCTACATGTTGAATTATTCCTTCCGTTCTGGTAAGTGACCCGAACTAACGGCCGCCCTTATAGCCGTGCACGGCATAAATAGAGGAAGTTTGCCATATTTCGACTATGGCATCTTAGAAGCCGTGCTAAAATGAAGTCTTTAAAATATCTTACAGTCTTGTATCTTTCATCCTTTGGTAGCTGTATCGACTGTGACGAAGACGATTCTGTCTTACCTACCAGCTTCTCAGGCAATGGTCAGGCAAAAGTCCACATGAACAAAACTATAGATTCAGGCGTATATTCACTGAAGACGTCTACCTTGACCAGTATCATTTGCCAGAAGGATTGTTTCTCTGTTCTGAATCTGACAGTTACAAAGACCGCTGCTTCTACCGCAGGCGAATTACCAACGGGCAGTTCATCCAGGAAGACCGTCGAAGCATTGTCTACTATTGGCACTCCCTTGCCTTCTACTACCTTTGAGACTATCTATGTCTCGAGCGTTCGTTCTTCACCACCTGTGGTAAGTCCAATGAGGCCTCCATATCAAAATTCAACTGTGTTACCTACATCATTGCCTTCTTCCATCAACAATACTACTAGTGTGCCACAAGTTTCATCCACTTTCCAAAATGCAACGGTTATTTCTCCAATATCAACGTACGAGACAAATTCTTCTGTTGAAGAAGTCAGCTCGACGTCTTCGGTTTATGGTCTGGAAGCCACTGACGAGAATGAGGCTTACGAGGCTGAAGCTGACCCAGAGGAGGATGTAAGCGGATTTCCAGATCCGTCAAGAAAGTTCTTTGGTAGCTCCGGTGGGTTTTATGGAGGAGGCTATAGAGGTGGATATTTAGGAAGTGGTTACAGAGGAAGTGGTTACGGAGGAAGTGGTTACAGAGGAATTGGGATCGTTCTCTCCCGGAGTGCCGCCCCTCGAGCAAGCCCTAACCTTTTCATTATCCTCATATCGCTACTTTTTATTTAGGGGTAAATCATGATCTATCGTTTCTATAAAGTTTGCATTCTATAAATTGTATGTCTATAAGTTTCCGTTTTTCAAACGTTTCAGGTATTGCATAACCACGCCCACCAATAAAATGTTAGTTACCAAACACAAGCCTGCCATCAAAGTGTAGACCCCGCCAATACCCATAGTTTGTTCCATTTGGTCCAAAGCGGCAACAAAAGCTGCTCCTAAAATACACCTCACCAAATTAACGCAGGCTGTCGAGGCCAGACCCCTGGCAGGGTACAAGTCAACCAACATAGTCGTGACAATGGCGATGAAAGATGAACTTCCAAATGATGCAAAACACAGTCCAATTACCACTCCAACTATACTGCCTTGCTTATCAAGCATCCATCCAAAGAGTAGAAGACCCAAGAGGGTACAAATGGTTGGAACGATGGCAACGTCGAGACGAACTCTGATTTTATTAAATGGTGGCCGACTTTTCTTGTCAATGTCCTTGTACTTTTCCTCATACTTGTTCCGGCGCCAGGTATAGTAGTCGTTGAGAACCCTACCCGAAAGGATCGATGCCACAAGACAGCAGATACCCTGAGGCAAGTACATAAGGCCGACGTGCATCACTGAATAGTTCCATGGATCATCTTCTAGGGCTGTGGACAAAGAAGTCAAACACATAGTCCAAGCGGTGAATTGAAGCCCACTAGGAAGAAGAACTGCAATACTTGTGGGTTGTATTAGGATTCTCCAAGGCGCTAGGAAGTCCAACGGGACACGAGGAGCTAAAGTGGTGCGGTCGTCATTAAGATACTGCTTGTAGCTTGGGAGACAGAGAGCCGGTGCCGCATAAAGAAGGTTTTTAGGTCTAATGGACCCGTTGCCGACAATACTTCGACAAGTCTCGGTTAAAAGCACAAACACGAAGATAAGGGTAACAACAGCACCAATTGAAAGGAACACAAACACTGCACGCCAGCTCCATCGGGAGATAAGGGCAGATCCGATAAGCGAGCCAAACGCCTGGCCCACTAAGAGCATACCAGAAACAACACCCACGAAAAAGCCACGGTTAGCTGGAACACACACGTCACCAGCAATACCTGAATTAATGGCGATAACCTGAGCGATTCCTGCTGCCTGAACGCATCGAAGGAAGATCAAGAGCCAGTAAGCGTCACAGACTGCAAGACCAATGTTAGCACCAATATAGATGCAAAACGCCAACAAGAACATCGGTCTGCGGCCATAGGTATCTGCAAAATTAGCAGCAAACGTCGGTGTAATGCCCTGAAGCACCAAGTATGCCACTACGGTAAGGTTCATGGCTTCCAGAGATACGCCAAACTCTTTGGTAAGTGTAGGCAACGCAGGAAAATAAATAGAATTTGAAATGGCACTCCATATGCCCGAAATAGAAAGCAAAAACATCAACAGGTACCGCCGCCAGTGGGTGAATATCGTATATGGTGGGACCTCCAGGTGCTTATCATTTGCATCCAGCGATGAGGATTCATGGTTCAGCTCCTCCAGCAACCTGTACTGCTCTGAGTCCAGCGAATGCCGTATTCGGTCCATATGTAGCTCCAGTTTCAGACTGGACCGGCTTGGAGACATTTGTAAAGCTTGTTTATTGGGATCAAGAAGAAAAGCAGTAATGAGTACTAATGACCTATATATGTATGCGCTCGGACAATGTGCCGAAGCACCGAGCCTACCGCCGAGCTCAATGGTCCAGTCAGGGCTTTGGACAAGACAAAGCGGTGAGTCAGTGTCTCCGGGGTGCTTGCTTCCGGGGTGCCCATAAATGCATTATACTGATTGTTTTAAGCAGAAGAGGTCTCTATTACGACTTTCCATATTGGATATCTACTGTTCTGGTGAACCCTAGTGGTCGCGAAGAGCCACACAAAGCTGTGGATAGATATGAGTAATAGTTGGGAGGTGAGCCGTGCGTTATCTTTTGATTAAGGTTTCGAGGGTTTTGGTATTTTCGTAATTATGCCCTCCTTTCTCGGAATCTGATCTTGTGACTGACGGGAGGTGTTCCTGACGCACGTCATTTGCAGCCACTTCGACACATTGCTTTCCTCGACAATAGGAAAAAGAAATATGTAGATGGCTTCTTTGCTATTGCATGGATTTTGGAATTAACAATGTCTATCATTTTGTATAAATACTCTTTTTGACTACTCATAGTCCTTCCCGAGGACTTCTTGTCTAATCTGCTCGACTTCGAAACTATCATCGCTGCTGCCTTCTCCAGGAACATCAACAGTCTTGGCTGGACCATGGTAAACCTTGTGAGCATACACTTTGTAGTATATAAGTGACAAGATCCACACGCCTGGAGTGATAACGCATGTATAGTTCATGGTTTCCTTCGTTGGGTTTGTGTTGGTAGGGAACATCACCATGACGATAGTGAAGACAATAAAGCACGTAGATACCCATCCATTGACTCTGCTCCAGAACTCTCCAAGGAAGAAAGGACCAGGTCTGAATTTTTCTTTCATTGAAAGCAAACGTAAGAACGTCGGCATTCCCCATGCAAAGTAGTTACCTGCAACGTACAAGGTGAATAAAGCAGACGAAGCAGCTTCTCCAATAATACAGAGACATCCAATAACGATTGCAGCAGCACCGCCAGTGAACACAGCGTGGATTGGAACAGATAACTTCTGGTTGACTTTCTTGATCCACCAAGACATTGGAAGACCATTGTCTCTGGCAAAAGCAAAGATTTGTCTTGAGATAGCTGTCAAAATGGATGCTCCCATAAGGAACTGTCCAATAGCAATAAGAACCATCATAGCGATAGCTACTTTTTTGCCTTGGCCAGGAACGGTTTCAAATGCATCATAGATGATCTGTGCCATAGGCTGACCAAACTTGCTTCCCAAGATATGGTTCTCGATATCGTCGTTTTGGATGCAAAAGCAGGTAACAATCAACAAGACGAAGCCTAGAACGCCACAGGCTGTGATGGAGCCTAAAATACCAATAGGAACAGTTCTAGTAGCATTGTTACACTCTTCAGACATGTGAACACAAGAGTCAAATGCACCAATCGTCCAAATAGCCGGAAGCCATGCTTGTGAGAGCTGATTCCATCCCATAGGGAAGTCTGTAAGATTTTGAAAGCTTCCAAACACCCAGCTTGCTTTTTTAAACTCGCCACGAGATGCACCAATTGGCATTGCAATAATGAACAAGAAAACCAAACCTGTATTCCACACCACAGAGGTTGTTTGCAAAGTAGCACAGTTCTTCGAAGAAAGACAAGTAAGGGCAATATGAGCAACCACACAAGCAGCAAAAACACCGTATGTTTTTGCTGGAGTGATTTCAAAATCGCCATCTGTGGCAATCACAACGACTGATAAAAGCTCTTGAGCGAAACCATAGTCCACCGAACAAAGAGCACCCACCAATGCAATAGAGTTTGTGTTACCAACAACATACGAAATGATAGTTTTAAATCTAGCCGGAGCATAAAAGTTTGTCCAGTAGTAAAGACCACCAGAAGTTGGCTGGAAAGAAGCATTTTCACTCATGGCTAAACCAATAGTGAAGATAAGGATGGACGATATTAGCCATCCCCAGATTGCGCCCGCTGGACCAGCCAAAAGAGCATGACTTAAAATAGATGCCACCGAAGGTAAAAGACCCATAATGGAAAACGCTACT
The DNA here is from genome assembly GCF_002926055.2 of Candidozyma haemuli. Lineage (NCBI taxonomy): Eukaryota > Fungi > Ascomycota > Pichiomycetes > Serinales > Metschnikowiaceae > Candidozyma > Candidozyma haemuli. The sequence continues at coordinate 1,980,980 of NW_020289906.1, read as the reverse complement.
CCAAACACCTGAAGTGTGTTGAACCGACGTTTGAGCTCTGGCTTGTAGCCAATCTGAGCAAGAAGGTCATTATCAGAAGTAGCATTTAAAGCATCTGGGAAAGGCAGTTCAACGTTATGAGTATTATTAAAAAACCGTTTATCTGAAGTAACAGCCTCGAGGATCTCCTCGCCGGAAAGTACGGGATGAAGCATATTTTGTGACAAAGATGAACCACCTACCTTCTTATAACCCCAGGTATCTAAACCACCTAGCCCACGGAATTTCCACTTGCTGACACCAAGCATATTCTAGGTGCTTTAAAGCACGATCTGCTAAAACACCCGCCATAAAGGAACAGCGATTCCCCTTCTTATTGGCAGCTGGCCCTGGCGGTTTGCAACCGTCGCGATAAGAGATAAGCGACTGATAAGAGATCCAACTCGCATATCTTAGCGGCACCACAAAAACACCATGAATGTATGAAACATAGTGAACACAAAATGCATTCGATCTGTTGGATTAAGGGGAGCTGTTGGTTTTGAGGGTTTGGGAGTTTTGTGGTTTTGGACCATGGAGGTTGGCATTTATAGGTTTGGTTGGGGAGGTGAAAATTTCGCTTAGCCAGATAAGGCAAGGACAGATGTACTTTGGAGAAAATGTGGGTAAAGTAGTAGAAGACTTTGCATTTGAGACAAATTTATTACTTTATAGCTAAGAAAATTTTCGAAAGTTGATACCCTATGAAAGTGTCAACCCCTGATCTTTAAGAGTGTAGATAAGATAAGAAGTAGCTTATACTACTCTCCTGCCTTCTTCTCTACTTTAAACATCCGATATAACCAAAATTCAAACATTATTAATTGCACTTAACTGTATTGACAAGGGTATATACTAAGCGAGAAGTAAAGGTAACGATCGATGGCTGCCAGTGGCAGTCCTTAAGAATTAACCAGTACAAAAGACTGGCACCTCTCACAGCTTGTTATACTTCTTGGCCGGCGGGTTCTTAGGCGTGGTGATCATAAAGTTGATGCCATTCTTATTCGACTTGTGCCGTTTAGGCTTGTCTTCCCGTTCAGGTGCTGGCGCCTGCGCCTGCCCCCACGGAAACACCGTTCCTACGGGAGGAGGCACGAGGAACTGGGAAGGCATAAGCGGGCCAGGAACACCTTGAGGCGACGAATTAACATAGTAGTACGGCTGTGGAGGCTGCGTTTGCGGTGGTGGAGGACGCTGAGGCTGCTGGGCCAGGCCTGGAGTACGTGGGTACTGAAGTGGCAGTGACTGGAACACTACAGGGTACTTGTGGGAGTAAGGCAGGCCCAAGTTTTCAGATTCGTCCAGCTGAGAAGTCAGCTTCAGGTGATGAGGCTGGTTTTGGCCCTGGCCCTGGCTCTGACCCTGTGCCTGGTTATGAGGACCCTGCTGGTTGGAGGGATTCAGCGTAGGTTGAGCCTGAGGACCTTGAGGGCCCTGGACTTGGCTTTGGTCAGGGTAAGCAGTGTAGTATACTGGATAGAGATGCTGGGGCACCACAGGAACCTGAGGCAGCTGGGAAGTGCCAGAAACAGCTGTTCCAGCTCCAGAAGTAGGAGCAGTAGCGCTCTTTGGCTCTGAACGAGGCAGAGCTCTGCTTTGAGCCTGACTATCAGGCTTGGAGTCGTTTTCTGTGCCTGGAGTGTGGACACTTTCAGTTGAGTTCTTCCTTTTTGCACCCAATGATGGTGCCTGAGGCTGGCCTGGCTGCTGCTGCTGCTGCTGCTGGTGATGTGGTTGTGGAGGTGGTTGGTGATGTTGATGTGGCTGCAAATGAGGCTGCTGAAGATGTCCTCCAGCCATAGGAAGATGGCTCTGAAGGTAGTGGACATACTGGTGGGGCAGGTCGTTCAAAAAGATCCGGCGAATCACGTCACTGGAAATATCGTGCTGTTGGGCTTCACGAAGAAGCTCCAAGACCACCTGGCCCAATTCATGCTTGACTTGCGTATGCTTGGTCTTTTCCTGTTCGATGCGAAGCCTGATAAGCTCATTAAGCGTATCTTCCGAATAAGGCCAAGGCTTGTCCAGTGGAAGCAGAAGAGCACGTAAAACATCGCCATGGGGAGGTTCCAAAGGCGACTTGAGCGGGTGTTCAGGCGCCAGTGATAGCAGGCTCAGTCTAGAATGGGCAGTGGTTTGAGGAGCCGACTGTCTCATGGAAGCGTTCTTTTCAGGCTTGTGGTTGAGAACAAGACGGTCAATCAGGGGACTGGTATCTGAAACAGCACGGGTGGGCCCAGTGGATTGCAGGTGGTCGTAATGCTTATACTTTGAAGTATCAATATCAAAGCTCTTTAGGCTAGGTAGAAAGCTTGTGGGGGACAGTTCCTTCTTCTGTGAATGGTCTTCCGACCTGTGATCCTGACCCACGGTAGCTGTGGCCATGCCTGATGGCGTATTCATAAGTTTCACTAAGGATAACACTTTGGAAAATAAAAGGTTGTTTTGTTTGGTGTCTGTTTGACAGGTCTATAAGTGGGACAGTGATGAAATGCTAAAAGGTAACCCAAAGTTCTAGTGCATGCCCTGGCAGGAGGAAGAATTAAATTGATGCTGTTGGCTGGATGGGAATGGGAAAAAAACGATTGACGGCTGCAAACAGAAAAATGGGATAAGGAAAAAAGAAGTTGTGCAAAGAATACTAACAAATAAGAAAAAAAAATAACGGGATCAAAACCGCCCAGACAAGACAGGCACCCTTACTCTAATGGCGTGAGAAAGGACGAATGTTTTGGAAAGATGCATTCCATTCGACACATACAAATTAGGGAATCACAAGGGTACGTGAAAGAGTAATCGGGAGAAAGAAATGGGATACTGCTGGAGTTGCAGCTACCTAGACGCACGGGTAGTTACCAGATCGGGTAATGCAATCGAAGTGACTTTTACCGTTTGTGGTGATTGTATGCTTGTCGGGAGCAATGTCGGGCGTGTAACCCAAGCAAGTTGCAGGGCCTTTTCCTTTAGTGCATCAGTATGGCTTGCATGGGGCCCCAGTTATACGACAAACAATACATGTTGCTGTGGTTGAAGCCAATGTGTTCCCGTGGAAACGGCTGCACCTCATGTTTAGGTACGCATGCTGGGGGAGGCTTGCGTGCAGGCCCAACCCACACCTTATTTCCTTCTATGGCAAATGACTTGCAATCTCATTACCGCAATAGGAAACACTCGCGTCCCACACACTCATCGTTTTTACCTTGTTTTCCCATTTTTTTACTTGCTTCACTCAACTTTCCCATCTTTCCGAAAACCGCCATCTGCCCTGTTCCTGCCGCCCACCTGCGTGAAGCAATAAAGATTTCCCATCCTTCACGTTTGCCAGGGGTGACCTTTCAATCCAACCAATGTACCACAAAACCAAATGGTAGCCTCTTTTTTCACATGCTCTCTGCGTTAGCGATGCCCTGCCCTGGCCCTGGGGCACCCTGTCACTTTAGTCGTTTTTGCAGCCATTCATTCTCGTTCGTTTCCCATGTGTTTTATGCCGCTACCATCGTGTCATTTTTGCAAGTGAAGCCTCCTTGAACATTCCGCCCTTTCCAAACTTTTACCTCTAAATGGAGCTTTTGTTGGTTCGCTTGCGATTTCTTCTTCCAGACATACCAGCCTCACCAGATAGGAGAACCATACAAATACAGTCACTCGCATAAGCTCCACTTGCAAAACATTGTTCGGGGTTCTGCTACTCCGAAACCGTGTCAAGCTCCTATTTTTGGGTGTGAAGTTCTTTTTTTTTGGGCCACTGGGTCTTTTTTTTCACTCCGCTTTGCTCTATGGGTATACCCACAACTGTAGATGTAAAACCGCTGCTTGGCCAATGAAACAAATGAAAAATATTTCACTTCCACTCCTTCCGGGCCCCCCTTTCTTGTCCAAATGTCGCTGTAGGTGTTTGCTGTCACGGAAGTCTAATTCCTACTACTTCCCCCCAAACTCTACTCGAAAAGTTTCCCTTTCACCACTACTGCCTTCTCTCACTTTTCCCTTGTTTGGCTACCGCTTGATCTCCTCAGCTTCTTGTTACAGGTGGCTTGACACCTTCATGAGAGACTTACTTAACCGTCTAAGCCCGGCTGCCATGGCTGTATCTCCCCACTGTTTCCTTCCCTATGCGGCATGAAACGTAAGGCCATGCAACACTTGTAGATCACAATCTGGGAATTTGTTTCCTTGCAGATGACAAGGATGAATGGAGGGCCTCTTGTTGAGTTTCTTTTCAAGGGGGGGATGGTGCCCCGTAATTTGTCATCAAGCTTTGTTTGAGTATATCATGAGTATTGAGTTCTGGGCATTCTGGTCATTCAAAAAGAGGGCGTAGGGATGCGTTTCAAAGTTTCATAGTGTCGGCATTCCCAAATTGGTGATGAAATTGACAGGCATCAATGAACAAATGGGTGAATGAAGCTGATCAGAGGGATCGCACATATGAGCGTTACTGGCCATTCAGATCTATGGATTTACTATACATTTGCTTCGTTTCAGTGCATCAGCGAACGTCTGGTCAATTTGATACACATGGGCTAATTTACTGAAGAGTTTAGTTTTGTTGATGGTTTGTAAGTGTTGCTGATAAGCTTTGGAAATTGCCCCAGTTTGAAGAATGAATTAAATTAGCTCGTTCCCCATCTTTTCCAGCCTCCACTTGCTTTGACCAGCCGACAAACATCAAACTTCAACACGCCAGAAACAGGAATTGCCCGTCGAAACATCAAATTACGAACTCAGAGGATTGGGCAAGCCGTCTTGGGTAATAAACTGGTTCTTGGTTGCGGTGCATTAGAGTTATTCACCAATTGGGAGAACCAATTACCTTCAATTTGGCGCTTCCTGGTTAGGACTACACAGCTTCCAAATTTAAGGCGGAGAGTTACATCAAAACACGGTTTGTGCCGCAGGTGGGTCTCCCTCTTCGTAGAAGCGATACTTAAGCTTTAGACTTTAAGACCACGCCGTTTTCTAGAACCAAAGTTAATGAAGGGTCCAGCGTAAAGTAGCCGCAGAGGCAAGCCTTCACTCCTGAAGCGACATCTTGGTGATAAACAAAAAGAAAAAAAAAAATTAAAAGAAATCTTGCCCAGTTTAAAGTACGTAGTCAGAGTAGATCAGTAGTCTAAAGTACCTAAATTTGGCACCCCACAACTGACATTCCAAAAGACACGTAGTTCAATTTTTCATTCCAGGTTTCATCTTCAACATGTCCATTGGAAACCCCATTGGAAACGACTTCCAAATAAATCCCATTCCATGTCTTCCACCTCTACTTCTCTCCAGTACCAACTGCCATTTTGCAACTTTCGCGCACCATGATATCATCACCACCAACTACTCATGTCTCTCGTTATAGTGGGCATTGGAGGCCCGTCGTCTTCTGGAAAGACAACTGTGGCCAGAGCTCTTCACCTGTTGTTGCCCAAAGCAACGCTAATACACTTGGACGACTTTTATTACCCAGATGATCAGATCCCAATGGACTCTTCCAAGAACGTGGAGAACTGGGACTGTCCTGAAGCCATTGACTGGGAAAAGTTCAAGGCTTACATTAAGGAACTTCGCCTGAACGATGGGGCAAGTCTTCCGGTGAAGAGTTTAGAGATGGACACGCCGTTAAGGTTGAACGATGGTGATGTTGCACAGCTTCAGTCTGAGGTGGATACGTTTCTCCAGCTGATAGAGGGGAAACGATTGATCTTTGTGGAGGGCTTTATGCTTTTCCACGATAGAGAAGTGCTGCTGTTGTTTGATAAGAAGTTGTTCTTTCATGGTCCTCATGATGTTTTGAAGGAGAGAAGGGAGTCTCGTCCAGGTTACCAGACAGTGGATGGGTTCTGGGAGGATCCTCCTAATTACTTTGACAATATCGTATGGCCTGAGTATAGAAGGACACATAGCCATTTATTTATTAACGGGGACGTTGAAGGCGAACTTAATGATGAGTCTAAGCAGCACGGGATTGCTGACTACTCCAACGACGGGACCAGCAACCTCGTCCAATTGACCCAATGGGCATTGGAAAAAATGACAATCTAGATACTTGAATTCATGCAATTATAGATATACAGGGTATGGTTGAGCAGATTATTTCTTGCTCTTTTTGCTCTTCTTGGATTTGCTCTTCATCTCGCTCTCGAGAATCAGATCAGCAGTGTCTCCCTTTCTCTTGGACTTCTTACTCTTCACACTCATCACACCTTCGCCCTTGGCAGCCTTCTCAGCAGCTTTATCGTCCCACTCCTTGACGTCGTCATTGATGGAATACTTCTCCAAGTCAAGAGCGTTGATAAGCTCTCTTTGCTTGGTTCTCAACTCAGAAACAGCCTCTTTACCGGCTTCGTTCAAATCTTCATTAAGTTCCCTTTCAACAGCCTCAGCGTCATATCTCGTGGCCTCTTCGCCGTTCATCTCGCGAAGCTCGTCATCTTCAAGAGCAGGCATGCTTCTTTCGATATCTCTGCTCAAAAGCTCACGGAAGTATGTAGAGAACTTACGAACAATCTTGGAGAACATAGCCATAGACTGGGAGGCTGGCAAGTTCAATTCCTTGGAAACATCGTCCATGTTCTTGTGTTGTAAACCAATGGCCAACAAGATAGCAGCCTGGACAGAAGACAAGCTGACACTGTCGCCTGTACGCTTGCTGAAGTAAAGAGATGCAATGAATGGAAGCATATCAAGGATGACATGGTAGTCCAACATGTTGTTTGCATATGACTCCAATCTCTTCAAGTCGAAAGGAGAAAGAATGGCATCAAGTTCATCTCTGTTGAAAAGCTTAGTGCTCGTCTCGGCGGCTTCTCCCTGCTTAGCAGATTCTATAATACTGAGGGCCTGGACAGCAGTAAACTTTCTAAACTCGTAAGAAAGCAAGTTCAAGATTCTCTTGTGGAAGTCCTTGGCAAACTCATGGAGCCAAGCGTCGTTCTTGTTCCTCAAGACCTTGATCATGACACTTGTGTGCTCACCAGTCAACTCGTTGGCAGTTTGACGCAAGTAAACTGGAACGAATCCAGAACGCTTCCAGAACTTATGCAATTGTGTGGTCATACCGTAAGAAACACCCATGTAGTCCAACGAGTACGGAGCCTTCTCTGACAACTTCAACAACAAAGGAGGAAGGGCCTTGGCGTCACGAAGACGGATCTCATCTTTAAGAGAAGCACCTTCCAACTCACTGTCGGAAACTCTTTGAAGCTGGTGGTCATTGAGAACGTTCGATTCACTGATATCAGTGAATTTACCTTCGAAGTAGTCCTGCAACAATTCCAAAGCCTTGGAACCGTAACCCATACCAGCGTAGACAGGGTTAGTAGCAATACGAACAACTCTAGCACCACTCAAAGATGCAAATTCTTCATCCTGGAACTGCTGGGAAACGAGCCATGGGATCAAGTCACCACCAGCACGCTGGCCACGAGACAAGGACTTTCTAACAGATTCCTTGGAAATCTCACCCTCAAGAGCCAATTGGACCACACACAATGGGTCTGGGATTCTGTTATCACCAGCATCGATTGGTGGAAGAAGGACATACAACTGGTGAGCTGGAGCGTCACTCATCAACTGCAAATCGTTTGGAGAGTTCTTGTAGTGGGATGCAACATACAAAGCCATCATCTTCTGCAAGAAAGCCTCAGACACTGGATGGTAAGAGAACAATGTGTCTCTGTTGACGTAGAAAAGCTGACACTCAGATGGATGTGGAGTACCCTTTGTTGCAAAACGGGCATTCTTGGTGAGAGTAGCGTCCAAACACAAGAGCTTGTTGAGCCATTTTTCGACCGGATCACCAGGAGCATAACGAATAGGCTCATCCAAGACAACTTCACGGAGAGTTCTAGCCATGGAAGCGGTATCAATGTCAATACCCTTCTTGTCACGAGAAACTATCGTGGTTTCGTTGTTGGAGTTGTTAGAACGGGATTGGTCTCTCAACTGTTGGATCAACTTGAGTGACAAAGAACGACCAGTACCTTCGTAACCGTTGATGGTAGACGACATAAAAACAAGGTAAGGACCCATAAGACGCTTCACGACTGGCAATGGGATAGCAGCGGCTTCATCAATAATGACCAATTCAGCCTGACCCAACACATGGTTATCGTTAGGAGAAATGTACTGGATGGTCTGGCGGTGCTCTCTCTTGATGTCGACTCTAACAATGGCCTTGTTGAAAGATGGGTTAGTCAGCTGGATGATATCGTAGTCCATGTGTTCAGTGTAACCCAAAGCATCGAAACCCTTGAAAATGAACTCAAAAAGAGTCTTCAAGTTCTCTGGAGATGGAGAGGTTACGAAGATGTTGGAGTAGCCGTGAGACACAGCAGCAGCGATGGCAATACCAAGAGCTGCAGACTTACCACGACCTCTACCAGCTGTCAAAGTAACAGTATTTCTCAAAGACTTCTCAGAGATGACATCCACGAAAGTCAAGATGGCCTGAGCCTGGTTCACAGTCTTGGCGAGAGCAACAAGAGAGCCAGCAGGTTGCACGCCAGCCAAGGACTCTTTAAGACCGTTGAGTTCTTGCTGCTTAGGCGTGAGCTCATCGTCATCAGCTGGAGGAAGAGGCTTGACATGCTTACCACCAGAAATAGGCAAGACGTTCAACTCATCATCCACAACCAAACAGGTTTCACACAGACCCAATGACAAGAGGAATCTCTCGTTGAAACGAGCCACAACGTCGTCGTGGGCCTCAGTTCTATATCTGGAATGGATATCCATAGTCATAGTGTAAAGCTGTTTAAGAGAAGTCATAGACTTCAAGAGCATAACAACCACACCACCACCTTCAACAGTCTCAACAGTACGAGCCATCAAGTTAGGCGTAATACCTTCGAAATCTTGCAAAATACACATACCGTATGTGTTACCCAAGATCTTCTCGGTCTCCTTATAATAGACATATCTGATGTTCTGGTTAGAGATAAACGCCTCAAAAGGGTCCTGGTCGTTGATATCACGAGTACCTCTCTTGATCTCCTTCTTGATCTTATTCTCTCTCTTCTTTCTGTGAGAGGTGAAGCCCAACAACTGTTTCTTATAGGCCCACAAGACAGACTTGTTCATCTTCAAGTCTGCACTCATCATCAAGTAGTGCAAGTTCGGAAGCTGGTTTCTGGCCTTGTCACCGACAATGATAATAAAACTTCTCTGCTTCTCCTGGACACCATTTCTGATTAATGCCGGGATTCGGGAGTCAATAGCCTTTTTTCCCATCTTTATCTATAGAGCTTTTGATTCCTGGACCTTGAATTTTGCAGTAATGATATTGCGATGCTCATTGCAAGCGGTCGTGCGCGGCTCATAAAGTGTATCGCGGCCGTGGCACCCTCCATCAGGCAGTATAACCTGGAGCTACTCTTCACTGCGCATTTTGCAGCCATTCTGACACTTCACTTACATACTTGTTTCTTTCACCATGGAAGGAGCCAAACTCCAAGTTTCGTCAGAAAACTCAAAAACAACTAAACGTGCTGCGCCGCGGTCCATTTCCCAGTTCAGAATCGGCCCTCCTTTTGGTCCTACTACTTCTCTTACGCCTATTACTACTCTGCATGGCATAATTGTCCAGCCAGTCATAACTGCCAGATGTGACCGTGGCTTCGATATGGAGGGAAACGAATGGATTGGATATAAACGCAATTACTTTGCATTGGTGGCGTCTTTTCGTTTTCTTGACCAGTCCATTGATCTCTGTGCCCTGGAATCGTTCTTTGTAGCTGATGCTCTTGGTGAGAGACATAAGGTTAGATGTTTCAAGTTAGGTCTTTTTGATTATAGCATTGATACGGGTGAATGTGGGAAGTTTCTCTTACAACACACATCTAAGCGTGATAAGGGGCCACAGTTCGTGCCGCCAATCTATAATGCTGTGCCTGGAGCTCTTCCTCTGCATGGGTTCATGAAGCTGATTGCAAATATCAGAAACATGAGCAGAATCCATGAATGTCATAGGCAGTTTTTTCTAGGCCAAAATGAGCGGTATAATTTCGATGGCTCTCCTATGGGCGTCATGGCGTCTTACCCTGAAGATGTACCCATTGCTCGTGTTGCACGGTACGAACGGATCCAGTTCCTGACTGTGAGCAAGAAGTTTGTGCTTGGCAGCCACAGAATGTTTAAACTTGTGATTCGGTTGATTTGTGAGTTGGAGAATGGTAGTAGTATGGTCCTTGCATATTCGGAAACACCGCCATTGAATATCAGGGGCCGTTCGCCCATGAATTACACCAACGAGGAAGTCAAACTGGCTAATAAGGAGAACATGAACATCGCCAAGCAAGCATTGAAGCAGAAAAAGATCCCGATTTGTCCCCAGATTGGACAGATCAGCGCCGGTTCTTGGGTAAAGACCCAGGAGAAGAAGCGTCCTCTGCCAGTAAAGAGTCTGCCTATGAACGTCAAGTCAGCGATGAACATCAGTTCAATGTTGTCGTCGCCTGTAGACTGTCTGACACCTCAAAAGCAGTACTTTGTTACACTTAAGCTCAAAAAGCAGAAAGAAAAGCCTTCAAAGCCTCACAGGTCGTTCAACGTTACACTTAAACTTCCTGCCAGCGCCATGACAAGCATGCCCACCACGCCAAGAGAAACACTCGACGACCTTTCTGGAATTCTCGACTCTCATCGCCCTTCTCGCTCATGTATTGACCCAGAAATCCAGGACCAAGGCGACTTGATATTGAAAGCCTTGACGGAGTACCAGAAGACCCAAGCTGAACTATATGAGCTTGACCCTTCACAAAACCACGATCTTGACCTCCCTATCCCATTAGCCATGTTGCCCATGTCTTCAACTTCAAACACAACGAAATCTTCCAGAGATAACACTTTCTTCAGGCTGCCTCCAGCTTCTATGGGTGAGCCTCAGAAATTATGCAAGCATGGCTGCAAAAGGAAGAGCAAAACGTCCAGAACTGGCGCAAGCGACACCTATAATGGGATAATTCCAGCTCATGGGGTTCAGCTGGAGTCTACGTCGTTTTTCGAAGACCACTCAGATTCCAGTCTTCTAAGGTTCCGTGATCTGCTTTCCAGGATCAAGGCTGATATAGTACCTGTGGTACCTTCACCAGGCGCACTGTCACCATTGACCAACTTCACTACTTCCTCGTTCGATATGCCCCTCTGGTAGGGCCAGGCGAATAAGAAAATGTTAAAAAGCATATTTTATACCTTTTTGTTATTTTTTATTGGTTTTGGTGCTGGTGGTTCTTCCTTCCATATGGTCGGGTCGTCCCGCAACCGAAATGGTAAAATCAGCCAAAAGCTCAAGAGCCTAACCAAACTCACACTCCACACTAAAGGTCGTACAATGCTCTTCTTCAGTTTCTTCAAGACCCTCGTGGACCAGGAGATCATCTTGGAATTGAAAAATGATATCGAGATTAAAGGCACGTTGCGCTCGGTGGACCAGTACTTGAACTTGAAGTTGGACAATGTCTCGACCGTCAACGAGTCGAAATACCCACACTTGAAGGCCGTCAAGACCTTGTTTATTAGAGGTTCTACGGTTCGTTACGTCCACATGAGCGCCAGTGCAGTCGATTGCACTTTGCTACAAGATGCATCCAGAAGAGGTATGTGGATTGAATTTATACTATACTGGCAACTTGCAATACTAACCCACCAGAGGCCATGGTCCAAGCTGGCAAATAATTTCCGTTGTGCTGACACGATACAAGTCGATGCACGTGTACAATAAGGTTCTGTACTATCTGAATATACAAAAAAATTGGGGTATTTTACGTATCAGGCTGAATGGTTGCTTTTGGCTGGCCTGTTTCTTGATGTGTCTTCTGATCCTGGCTCTTTGCTTAGTCTGGCAAAGCATCTTGCTCTGGTATGGCCAGGCTCGTCGCAATATGAACATGTTCTCTTCAGCTTGCCGTGCTGTTTCTTATTCTGTCTCTGTGGTTGATTTACTTGGGGAGTTTGTTGAAGAGGTCGGCTAGAACCAGCATTTATGCTCTTCACACTCGTTTCTAGCTTCTCTAGCGATTGTATTAGGTCAGGAATGTCAGCGGCTTTTCTTTCGGCAACTTTTCTAGGAACAAGCACATAGTCTGTTTCCTCCTTCAAGCTGTAGACAATATTTTGACATTTCAGACATCGGAGCTCTTTTTGAAGTAATTCACAAGTATCAATTTCATTGGAACCATTCTCCCTCCTTTGTTCTTCTCGAGGAACCACCTTGGTGATATATTCATCTAGGATCTTGAGTTTCGACTCGTACTCAGCTTTTAGAAGATCTAGCTCTTTGGATTTCTGAGTTATAGCAGCCGCAAGCTGCCCCACTGTTTTCAGAACTTCAACAACCAGCATATTTCAGGGAAGAAGGAGTGTTGATGTAGTTGGAGAGATAAGTAGATGGGCATCTCTCTCCATATACCCTCCATGCACTCCAGACCAACCACCACTCCAGGAGGGTCCAGAGATTCCCACAAAGAATGCAGTTTAAAATAGCTTTGAATAAATGAGTACTACTTTCTTTTAGAGACTTATTCAGTTTATAGTTCTCTTTGACTATTTGATGTATATTTGGTTTCTAGGTCTGTGGTGGAGTGGCTGCAAAATACACATTAAGTGGGAGTGCCAGACAGACACATTACTTATGGTAAGGTATCGAAAAGAAGTGATCGATACCAAAAGTGTCCCTAAGGTTCCTCCTGTTGCCTTATTCCATACTTTTCAAAGGATTCATATTACTGATGTTCTATCGCTCCATCACCATTCAATTGGGGTCTACTGAGGTCTCCAGGACACCCGTCAAGCTTCCACAGACTCCAATTAGGCACCAAATGAGCTATACTGAAGATTTAATTTCTTTCTAGCAATTATAAATTCTTAAACGTTTTTCCATTCAGAGTACTTTATTTCTTACCCAGTATTTAAGCCTGCACAGCTCCATCCCATCGACTTTATATGTTTCTGGTTCTTGTATGTCAACACCACACCATGATACCACATTTATCACTATGGGGCCCAAATTTTAATACAAGATACTTCAAGCTTTATTCTTCATTTTCAATTGAATTTGAATGTAATATTCCCAATAAGAATGGGTAATTCATCTATCTCGTGATCTAGAACTCCTAGGCTAAATTGAGCCCCACAATGCATTTCAGTGAGTTTAAAGGTCCCAAATAGACCTAGAACAATCTTTATAGCCCCATTTTGAGCTGTTCGTCAAACCTCGTATAGTCCACAAATTTGACAAATTTTCTGCTGTGATGGCATTTGGCAGAATCGCACCGATTTTGTACTTTGCGGTTTGTTCTACATGGAAGGTGTCCGGTTCGATCCCTGCGGTCGAGGAAACGGTTGTTCGAGTAATCAGCACACCGTTCTTCAGCAATGAGTAGCATTATCACTGGAGGGAAGCAATTCAGCACAGTAGGCTACCCGTGGTGGAGGCGAAGCGGACGGCACGTTCTATGGCTTTGGTTCCGATTGTAAAGTATGGGAGCTGAGACTCCATTCTTTTTTTGATATTTTTATTCTTTGTATTCGTAACTCGTGAATTATCTATATTAGTTGTCTTTTTGTCCTGGAAGCCCCTGCTGCGTCTCATGGTGGTGACAATTTGGTCTTTAATGGCATTCTTTTCGTTGAAGAGGAACACCAAAAGACACGAAAAGCAAATGGCTCCACTGATAAGGAAATCTTTAAATGTGCTGCTTCTGGGGCCAATTACCTGGACTTGAAGGATATATGCAAAAATGGAGTAGGCTATAGGCCAGAAAGTTCTTGTTAAGACGTTAACATCGCTTAAATTGACTCCCTTTTCTTTGGCAAATACCAAATAAGATCTTGAACAGTAAGCGATTCGAAGCGTCATGGAGGTGATATTGGCTATGATAAGTCCTGTGAGTCCGTAGTTCCATTCGTTCACTAGCACCACCAGAACGATAGAGGAAACAATGGTCAGGAATAGCATGAAATAGGAGTACTTGCTGATCTGGCTTTGCTTCAAAATGCTGCTCTGAAAGGCCTCTAAAATACCATTGAAGGCCATGAACGGAAGGTACAAGATATACTTGGGGAATAAACTGAACAAGTCTGAGTTTCTCCATGCTGCACTTCTACCAAGCAAAGTCCCGAGAAGGAAACTTCCATTGAAGTATCCACCAAGGACTAGAAGAATGCTGAAGTACACATAGAACGCCAACAAGTTGCCCATAGTGGCATACGCAGCTTTTGTGTCTGGCTTTTCGGCAGAAAAGACTCTCGTGAACAGGTTCCTAAGCATTTCTTCCACAGGTAAAAACACAAGACGAGCTATGATTGACCCGTAGTTGGTGATAACGGCATAAGTGCCTTGCTGGGATACGTCAAACAAGTAACCCATCATGATTTTATCTCCTTCCGTCAAGAAAAGCTTGAATAGCATCTGAAAGAAGAGCGTATAATAAAGCTTCTTCAACGCCGGATCAAGAAAATATTTATTCTCCTTGTCACGTACTTTACCAGACTTAGGTACACGGAAGTGGAAGTGACGTAAGTAGCCAACAACAGTCACCAAAGCGTAGCCTAACTGACCGGAAAGAAACGATAACACCGCCATTCCACTTGGATTTTGAACGGAATAGTATTTCCCCAAAGTCACTCCCACAAACGTAAGTAAGCATTTGGCAAACACAGCGGTGCTCTCTATAGACGACCTCACCTTGAAGTTCAACTCATACTGAGTCAACGCATACAACGGCTCCACCGCCAATTCCAACAATATCAGCACCACCACTAACCCAATTGCAAGCGGTCTATATTCCAACAAAAAGGACGTGTTCAACACGGCAGTATCCTTCACAGCCAAGTACCCAGCTATGCATAATGGCACACTGATCAACAATGGAATGTAAGCAAAATTAACGATTTTCTGCTGCACAGTACCCTTCGACAGGCCAGTAGCACGCTGGATCGTCAACCGTTCAGACTCACGGCTGAAAAATAACACAAACGACACGTAAAACTCCATCACTGCCACGACGCCCATAACCTCTGGCGATATACTGCCCACAAGCAATTGGTTGGAAACAAACGTGAAAAGCTTAGTGAATAGCTGTGCAAGGATAAGGAACGTGGCCCCAGCAGCGCCTGGAGTGCCCGTTTGCAGCAGCATAACTGTTATCTATAAGTGTAGTATGGGGGTGTTGTATCAAATGGCAGGTACTGTGTGTATCAAGCGATTTTGACAGATGCGGGTGTTGTGTGATTGAAAAACTATGGGGGAAGAGGGACGTGCGCGACTCAAAATATCCAAAGTTTATCCTCCACATCGTTGACTCCCTCGGTAGTCCCACAATAAGCCACTCAGAGCTTTGCTAATCGTCATACCTCAACACGCCAAACAGGTGATATCATAGTACGGCAGAACCACGTTCGGGAAACATAGAAACTTTTTGCAAGGCTAGTTCAACGTGATAAGAACCCCCTATTAGGTGATAAGACCAAGACTCGCTTCGCAGACAATTTTCATGAGCTTTAGCGTTACCAAAGAAGAGGCCGAGGCTGCCGCCGCCAACAGCCCTGATATCGAACTAAGAGAACAAGATCGTTGGCTTCCTATAGCCAATGTGGCCAGACTTATGAAATACACATTACCTGCAACAGCCAAGGTCAGTAAAGACGCCAAAGAATGTATGCAAGAGTGTGTTTCTGAGTTTATTTCATTCATAACAAGTGAAGCCAGCGACAAGTGTCTTAGGGATAAAAGAAAGACCATCAATGGTGAAGATATTCTCTATTCGATGCACGATTTGGGATTTGAAAATTATGCCGAAGTACTCAAGATCTACTTGGCCAAGTACAGAGAGCAGCAGGCGCTCAAACAAGAACGAGGTGAGACCAAGGTTTCGAAAAAGCAGGCAAAGAAGAAGGAAGCACTGCTACAAGAGGAGGATGTTTTCTTGAAAGCGGAGCACGACGGTGGTGAACAGCAACAAGTCGAACATGGTGAGCATATCAATAATGAAGACGAGGTGAAAAATGGCGATAACCATGATCACGAACAGGATCCTTCAAGCTTACCGCCACTCGAATACGACGGCCAAGACAAAAATGGACATTCTCCGGATTATTTCCATCAATACAATGCTGGCGAAAACGGCCAGCCCGACGAACATAATGACATGAACTTAAAAGACGGTCTAGAAGTTGACGTCAACCTAGATCACGGTCCCGAAATTGACATAGGAGATGAAAGGTATGATGGCTTCATCAACGGTCAGGAAGATGGCTTACATGACGATTCCAAAGAAAATGGGAAGACCCACGGTCGTACCGACAGCGGCAGTGAAGACTTGAGCAAACTAGCTGGACACGACGATATTAATCTTTCGATGGCTGATCGGGACTATTATTGATTGGTATTTTAATATTAAATTTTTTTACGACAGACAGGGCAAGACGGGGAAAACTCGAGCCACTGAATTAAACAGCCGAGGTGGAAACCGTGGCCGCATGGCTGTACCCTTTTAATGCTGTCAGAAGTTGGCACCGAGAGCTCTTCATAGCAGATGATACACTTCTGCTCGAGGGTTTCCTTTGTCGGATTTTGGAGTCTTTGTATCATAAGTTCTTTTTTGCGGAAGTTGACGAGATTTCTCGTTTTGAGAACCGCTACCTTCAAGCTATCATAAGATGAAGGGATCGTATGGACGGGAAAAGTGTAATAATACATGAAAATTAAAGTGAAGATGCAAGACATGACGAAACGAAGCACGTTTAAGATAAAGTCAGCCACGAACATGAGTCGTAGTTTGCGCTTTTTGAAGTATTCCGAGTCTGAGTACCCTCTTTTCGACTCTATCAGGTCGAGGATGAACTGTAAAAGGGTAATCACTGTCAATGGCGACTGGTTCATGATTTCGAACCCAAACACTGTCACCAAGACGTTTTCACTCAGATGGTTCTTCATGATGATATCCTGGAAGTATTGAAATATAAGAAGGCCCTCCACGAGGAGAATAAGCAAAAGCCCCAGAGCAAGTCGTAGATGAATATGCTTACCTGCAAAAGCAGCCTGTATCACTTGTGGCGAACAGTACAATGTGTGGACCCTATCAGCGGTCAAGTAATGGAAGTATTTCACGAGCAACACGCAAAAGAAGAGGCAACCATACTTAAGCACCTCTCTCTGGATATCAAAAAAGCTTGGAGTGGTATTATAAAACACCAAAAGTCCAAATACAAACTCCCAAGCGGTATAGCCGGCCTTATTCTTAAGAATCCTCACCTCGTTATCGGTCAACTTACCGAAAATCGCCCATTTGACAAAGTTGGCAAACACAAACGCCGCTAGCACGATAAAGTGAGTGAACTTGAACTTGAACGAGTACGCAACATTCACCATATCAGTCACTCGTCCTCCTAGGCCATGGGCATCGCCGTAGTTCTTATGGTAAAACGCTAAAGCTGCGCCGACAGTCCCCAACACAGTTTTGCGGGAAGGGTTGATATTAGGCATCTGTCTAAAGACATGCAATGACTTCAGATATGAGTAAGGTTTGGGAAGAAGGTGGGTGGTGGTTTGTGGGGGCAGAAGAGGCACAGTACTAAGTGTAGATAGATGGCTTTGTCTGGCCGCGACTTTTGCGCCTATCAGTTGGAAGCGAGAATAAGCCGTGGCAGGGTGGTCAATTTGCGTGTTTTGAAGTGTCATGTATGAGGAAGGGAAGTTGTTTGGATGTATAGAGTTGTGGGGTCCAGAATCTGTAGTTTTTTTTTGGGAAAGTTGGTGGTTATATATGGTAGTAAGGAGAGGTCAGGGAGATACCGAGGAAGAAGTTTGTTACCGCCGCACGGGTATAACCGACGGGTGTATCTCCAGAGAAGGGGTATAAATATGGAGGCTTTTGTCTTTTTAGTCAATGGACTGGTTGCTTTTAGGTAGCTGGGTGAAAGTCCGATTTATCCACTTTCTGGGCTTTTCGCAGCCATTTACAATGCCCAGCTCTGGAAAGCTTCCATGCGTCTGCTTGCGGCGCTTCCCGTAAGCGAGTAGTTATGGGCATTGAGAGAAGGTGGTGGGTTTTGGTATTTGATGTTTTGGGGGTTTTCCTTGGGAACAGCCGAATCTTGATACTTTTGCTTTTTTTTCTATCTTTCTGGCTGTTTGGGTGGTTCTGGGGTTCCCCTGGTCTGTTTGACGTCAGAGGTTTCGCAGCCAAAGTGCACAATACAGTTAACCTCTTCTGCTTGGGTTAGTGTAAGAAATCTAGTGGAAGGCATTGTGGTTGGTTGGGATGGTTTTTGGGCATTTGTAGTTTTAGAATGTGAAATAAGAGTAAAGGAAGTTAGTTTTGGTAAAGGTAATGTGAGCTGCTTCTTACAGGTATTGATAGGAAGGACCATAGATAAGGCTGGTGGTCTTCTGAGCATCTAGATACTACTGAAATCGTCAAAGCACCTCAACAGGCATTTGAGGGAATGGTTCATTGTTGATACCATCTTTATTGGTTCGATAAGAATGGCTGAGTCCCTTTTCAATCTTGGCAGTGGCATGTATATATCCAGAGAATGTACTCCAATTGAGTCAGTATTGTTCACTTCCACGATGAGATCCAAGGCACAATATGTTCCCATCTCTCTCAAGAATTTAAATCATAAGTCAGAACTACTTTCTTCAAAAGGGTGTTCATGCTTCTGCCAGTTTAAATAGGCCACTGCTTCATTGTTAGTGGAGTAAAAGTAAAACTGGAAGACCTTAAACTCTTATAATCTCTCGACATACCCTAATGTCCCCTAAAGGAATAACTTTTAATACTCTACAGTCAATTTGTCTTCTTTTGCTCAAGTCGTCTTCCCTTGGTCTGTGCTAGCCGCACCAATTTGCAACCATTTACCTACGCCCTACCAGTACAATTCCATCATCACCAAACCTTAACTAAACTAAATAAATAAAACTGTTCTGTTCCTTTTCACTTTTACTATATTCTTCACTATCCCCAAAATCGCTCTCTTCAAATACCCCATTCTTATCTATGGAGATCTCCTACAGGCCATCACCAGCGTATACTCAGCCCAGACAGCCATACACTTTCCACTCACAATAAAGAAATTCATTAAACCAAAACCATAGAAATGACTTTCCAACCTTCACTTGTTCGTCTTTTCTCTACCCTTCTGTCATCGCTTCCTTTTAATCCACCACTTCTGGTCCCGATGCTCTTCGCAGCCTGTCCACAAAAAATTGCGATTTTTCAACCGCTGTATGCGAAGAGCTCTACACTTGATCTCTGCTATCATGGGTAAAAGAAACTTCAGGTCCGGCAAGGGCTTTGCTAAGAGAGACAAGAAAGTGACAAACGGTAATGGCCAGTGGACCGATGTCAAGAGAGAGAACGAAAAGTGGGAGAAGTACTATAAGGCTACAGGCCTCATCCCAGAGGACGAATGGGACACTTTCAAGGAACACTGCCAGAGAGACTTGCCTTTGACTTTTAGAGTCACTGGCTCGAGAAGCCATGCTTTGGAGGTGAACCAGAAGTTTGTGGACGATCATGTTTCGAAGCTTCAGGACGAGGAGTTTGAGGGCCAGAAGCTCGCTCCAAAGAACATCCAGTTCTACCCTGAACAGTTGGGCTGGCAGATTGATGTGCCTAAGTCTGTGATTAGAAAGAACGCTCAGTTTTCTGAAACCCAGAGATTTTTGGTGCTTGAAACTACCGTGGGTAACATCTCCAGACAAGAAGCTGTGTCTATGATTCCACCTCTTCTCATGGACGTGCAACCACACCATGCTGTTTTGGATATGTGTGCTGCTCCAGGCTCGAAGACGGCGCAGATTGTGGAAGCTTTGCATGCTAACGACGAGAAGGAGTTGGCCTCGGGTTTTGTTATCGCCAACGACTCCGATTACAAGAGATCTCATATGTTGGTTCACCAGGTTAAGAGATTGAACTCGCCAAACTTCTTGGTTGTCAACCACGACGCCGCCATGTTCCCTAGAATCAACTTGGACGGTGAAATCGTCAAGTTCGATAGAATCTTGTGTGATGTGCCTTGCTCTGGTGACGGTACCATGAGAAAGAACGTCAATGTCTGGAAGGACTTTACCGTGGGCAACGGTTTGGGCTTGCACTCTTTGCAGGTTAACATTTTGAACAGAGGTTTGCAGTTGTTGAAGCCAGGCGGACGTCTTGTGTACTCCACCTGTTCCATGTCGCCTATTGAGAACGAAGCTGTTGTTGCTGAGGCCTTGAGAAAGTGGGGCTCCTCTGTCAGCTTGAAGGATTGCTCTGACGAGTTGCCAGGTCTTAAGAGACGTACTGGTGTTAGCAACTGGGAGGTTTTCGGTAAGGACATGAACGTTCGTGAAAGAGGAGACGAGTCTGTCCCAGCCACTGCCTTCCCACCTTCTGAGGAGGAAGCTAAGCTGTTCAACTTGGACCGTTGTATTAGGGTTTACCCTCATTTGCAGAACACTGGTGGTTTCTTTATCACTGTCTTTGAGAAGCAGCCAGACACCAAGCAGAACCGTAAGAGAGCTGCTAACGAAAACGAATCCGAGGAGAAGAAGGCCAAGGTTGAAAATACTACTACTACCGAAGCTGCTGCTCCAGTTAAGAAGCAAAAGGCTCCAAGAACCGCTAATGAAGAGCCTTTCGTCTTTTTGGATCCATCCAACGAACAATTGAAGCAGTGCTGGGAATTCTATGGAATCAACGATGGTTTCCCTAAGAACACTGCTTTGGTTAGAAACGCAATGGGTGAGCCATGCCGTGTCATTTACTACGTGAGCCCAACTATTGCCAACATTTTGAGAATTGAAGAACAGAAATTGAAACTCGTTCACGCCGGTATCAAAATGTTCACTATTCAAAGAAACGACAGCAGTAACTGTCCATGGAGAGCCCAGAGTGAATCTTTGCACACACTCAAGAACTACTTGAGCGATGCCAGACACTTGACGTGTAACACAGAGATTTTGAAGGTTCTTCTCCGAGAGGCTTTCCTTAAAATTGATAACCTTAGAGAGACTGGACTTGATGCCCAGTTCTGCGATAAGCTTGAGGAAATCAGCGAAGGCTGTGTCTTCTTGACTGTTAAGAGAGAGGGTAAGGAGGACTGTCTTTTCCCATTGTGGAAGGGTAGAGCTAACGTCAACTTGATGGTTAACAAGCATGACACTCAGGAATTGCTCATGAGACTCTTCGATATTGCTACTTCCGCTAAGGACGAGGGTAAAGAGAAGAAGCATCAGCAGAAGGTCGAGTCCAAGAGAGACTCTGAGCAGCCTGAAGACAAGGAGGTGAAGCAGGAGGAGACCAAGGAGGCCGAGGTCTAAAAGTGTATATTTTCTATCGTTCAATACTTGCATGGTCGTTGTCATTGGGTCGTTAAATGTAGATTAATCGGAGGAGCTCTCCACTGGGTCAGAATCGGAACTTGAGTCTTTGGCGTTTTGATCAGAACCAGATGAGTCAGATTCTGGGCTTATAACTGGCCTGGGTTTTCGTTGCGTGTCCTCTTCGTCTTGCGATATGAAGTCATTAAGAGAATCAGAGCTCGCTAGCTCTGAATCCGAATCTGAATCTGAATCTGAATCTGAATCTGAATCTGAATCTGAATCTGAATCTGAATCTGAATCTGAATCTGAAGAGTCTTCGTCGTCGGAGCTGGACTCACTGTCTGTGCCTTCTGCCTCATGTGAAGATTCACTTGCTTCAACTTGTCGCGTAGCAGGTAGAGACGGTGTCCCCATCGAACTACCTGTGTAGCTTTCAGTATGTGACAGTGATGATGCTTTAGCTAAAGTATTACCAGCATCATTCGAAGCAACCACCTCTTCATCAGAGCCCAAATTCAAAGAAATCAAGTCAGACTCTTCAGACTCAGAAACCTCGCCGTGTGGCTCGAGTTTCTCCCAGTGTATATCCTCTTTGGGAAGCATCTTTCCATCTAGCAGTTTCTCTGGCTCCGCAAACATCTTAGCAAAATCATCGGTAACGAGCTCGTCAGCCCACTGTTCCACAAGCATACCTAAACTTAGCAACGCAGTTTCATCACATGAATGTTCTTGCAACCCACTATGGCTGCTATAATAATGCAAAGCTTTAAGCAAATCACTCAGCGGTAGATTCGGTACTTCTTCCCTCAGAGGAACGGGTACCTTCAAAGCCAGCGGTTTCACAGCCTCTATAATATCGTCAGCACCCATAGGAGTGCCCTTTTCTTCAAAATATCTTCATAATCTGGAGCCTCTGGATCTAGAATAACCTTCCGTTGCTTATTCTTAGTGAACGAAGCTGAATGGAACTTCGATCGTAGCAAAGCGTCCGTATTTATCTGAGCATCCTTCACATATTCGTCATTGGCAGCATCAAAGACGTTGGCGTACCAAAGCTTCCTGAAGTTTGGATTTGACCTCTTCATGGCTTTGGTATACATATGAGAAGAGCATCTCTTCAAGTGTTGATAAGCGCGAATCCAAAACACAAACACTACTACTTATCAAACAACCAACTACAGTACACAGCTATGAACTTTCTCACAGAAGAACATTACAGGCTAAGAGGGAAGCTTAAGGAATTGGACCATGAAGAGCATTTACGTAAAACCCTCGTACAACTATGCGCATACAAAGTGTTAGCTCTATCTAAGGGCACTGTGGTTGCCAAGGAGGATCCAGCTACATCCAATGTTCTCACTGAAAAGTGCACGACTACGAAAGACGAGTTTCTGTGTTGAAGCAGCAGTTGTCTACCAAAGAGAAAGTGCATGACGCTGTGGTGGAGGATCTCAAGACCAAAGTGGCTGAATTGAGCAAACAGCTCGAACAGACTTCTAGACAAGCACCAGCGCCAGGA
This sequence comes from Candidozyma haemuli, assembly GCF_002926055.2. Taxonomy (NCBI): domain Eukaryota; kingdom Fungi; phylum Ascomycota; class Pichiomycetes; order Serinales; family Metschnikowiaceae; genus Candidozyma; species Candidozyma haemuli. The sequence goes on along the minus strand of NW_020289906.1, from coordinate 1,958,145 downwards.
CCTGGGAAGAGAAGTACGTTCCTTTCTCCACCAAGCACAGCAGCTCACCATAGATCCATGCCTCAATTCACTGACCATAGCTTTTTCTCTCCTGGAGAAACGAAATCTGTATTCAGCAAACTGTTGTTCTCGCCTGTTTTGTCCAGGCCAAGTCTGGTAGGCGCTAGGGCTCCTCCATTGGGATCTAAAGCTAAATCGCTAAAGGAGAGTCTAGCGTCGCTGCTGAAGGAAGATACTCAGAAATCGCAACTGGAGCCTGTCATGGAGCCACAACCGAACGTTTTCTCGTCTCCTGGTACATCTGCAGATGCAACGCCTATAAAGAAACGCCCCCAAGAGGATGATGCAGAAATCGAGGCTAATCTGACTACAGTGAACCATAATACGAGTGTGGATGAGAATGACAGTTTCCGAAGCGCCAGTGCTGATTTGCTGAACCGTCAGATCGCCATTCCTGGCAAAAGCAAGAAATCGAAAATCAGACTATTATCTACTGACGCCACGCGAGTAGCCCTGGACCATGGGAAAGGCTTGTTGGCTGAAGACGAGGAAATCAACTCGCTCGATTTCTACAACGACGATAACTTTGCTGAAGATAACCATTCGTCTCCATTACGGCCCGCCAAACGTCCTCGCGAGGAGTCCGAGGAGCCCGAAGAAACCCCAAGAAAGAAGCATGTTTTAAAATCTAGCTTCAGTCTGGAAAAGAAAAGATACGGACTCTTGCGCTGTACTGGCACACTACTTTTAACGATTATTCTGACATACATCTTTTGAGACAATGGCTGCAAATGACCCACAACCCACAGACACACAGACACACAAAACGAAACACTGATGTACAACAAAACAACCACATTACGAACCTCTATTTCAGATAAATTTACCTATTTCCAACTCCCCCTTCTTTCCCGTACATCTTCACCACTGTCTGACTCTACCCCAGGCCGATCTCGCGATACTATCGCGACTTATCAGCCCCAGTTGGGACCAGTCATTTTCGGTTTGGTCACGTGCGCTTCTGAGCACTTCTTCCACCGATTCTCCCAGAACACTGCACATTTCTGACAAATCCACCTCCAGGCACCTGTTTATTCCTTGTCTAGAACACCCACATCCAGCATAAGCTTCATGTTATCAAGCAAGTCCCTACTTCGTGAAGCGGCTCGAAGGAACTTGGTGCTCAAGGGCCCGGTTCGCAAGGGCCTGATTGGACTTCGTACTCTTTCTACTGCTTCCAAGGAAGTTCGTCTTTGTCAGGTCAGAAATGCCACTTACGCCACCCAGAATCCAACAATCCTCGATCTTAACGTCTCGAGGTTGCCTGCTTCGAACTTTGATTTGCCTCAGGAGTCTCGTGCCCAGGCTGTTTTCGCCACCGACGGTTCCAAGGTAACCCCCGAGGGATCTGTGCTTCAGATGAAGAAGAAGGATGGTGAAAGCAAGAAGTCTGACACTGAAGAGCCTGCTAAGGAGAAGAAGAAGGAGCCAGAACCAGCGAAAGACGTGGAGCCGGAAAGACCCAGAGAATCTGGTGGACTGGTTGTGGAGGCCTCTCTGACGGGAGGTACTTCTGTGGGCAGCAGCAACGGCAACGGCAATAACAACAATAACAATAACAACAACAATAATAATAATGACGACGATGACGATAACAAGAACATGCCTTCGGTGATGACGTACGCGCCTGGCTCTTACCCCCCTCTATTGGCTATCGCCATGAAAGACAAACCACCACTTCCGGGTCGTCCATTCTCGATCAATATCTCTGATCCAGCTGTCAAGAAGACCATCATTGAGATTTGCGACAGAAGAGAACCTCACTTTGTCTTGTTCCACATGAAGGACCCTGAGGAGCCAGATACCGATATTATCCACAATAGAAACTCCATCTACAACATCGGTGTGCACTGCTACGTGCAGCGCTACTACGAGGATGGACCTTACTTGCGTATTCTTGGTTATCCAATGGAAAGATGCAGTTTGGAAAAGCTTACTGTTCCTTCAGAAGAAGCTCCTGCCACTGCTGTCGCTACTGATGGCTCCACCGCTCCAGAGCCTGTGGAGGAGGATGAAGATTTCCCAACTTCTTACTTGAAGTCTTTGGGTGTTTCTTACGCAAAGGTTTCTCACTGCAAAGATGAGCCATATGACCCAAATAGCGTCGAGTTTAAAGCTCTCATTGAAGACGTCAAGAACCTGTTATCAAAGATGGCACGCGTGATACCGAACAAGAAAGACACCGTGAGAGACGCCAGCAACTTGTTGACCTCTCCTCATAAACTTGCTGACTTTATCGGTTCTACTACTAGTGCTACCCCTAAGAAGGTCCAGGAAATGTTGGAAGAGCTTAATATCGAAGCTAGATTACAGAAGGCTCTTGACTTGTTCAAGAACGAACTTGAAGCTTACACGATTGCAGAAAAAACCATGAAGGAATTGTCATCTCGTGCTGATGAAGCTCAAACGAAGCAAATCGTTAAAGAATACATCAAAGGCTTACAGAAGAACGCTGGTCTTGTTGAACAAGAGAACTCCAAGACTCGCAAGTTTGATGAACGTTTGAAGCACTTGAAGTTGAGTGACGAAGCTATGGAAGCATACAACAGTGAGAAAGCTAAGATGGAAAGTCAAAATGAGCACTCTAGTGAACTCGCTGTGAGTGAAAGATACTTGGACTGGTTAACTTCTATTCCTTGGGGTGTGTACTCCAAGGACCGTTTCAAGGTTTCTCTTGCCAAGGCTATCTTGGACCGTGATCATTATGGTTTAAAGGAAGTCAAGGAACGTATCTTGGAATTCATCTCCATGGGTAAGGTCTCTGGTAAGGTTGACGGTAAGATCTTGTGTTTAACTGGTCCTCCAGGTACTGGTAAAACTTCGATCGCCAAATCTATTGCCGAAGCTTTGGACCGTCGTTATGTCAGAATTGCAATGGGTGGTATTCAAGATGTTCACGAAGTCAAGGGTCATAGAAGAACATACATCGGCTCCATTCCAGGTCGTATAATATCGGCCTTGAAGCTGGCTAAGACTTCTAATCCCTTGATGTTGATTGATGAGATTGATAAACTCGACTTAACGAGAAGCGGTGGTGCCGCTTCCGCGTTTTTGGAGATTTTAGATCCTGAGCAGAACAATGCCTTCGTTGATAATTATATTGATGTCAAGGTGGATCTTTCCAAGGTGTTGTTCGTTTGTACCGCTAACTACTTGGGCAATATTCCAGCTCCTTTGAGAGACAGAATGGAAATCATCGATGTTTCTGGTTACACTAACAATGAGAAACTTGAGATTGCCACGAGGCATTTGATCCCTCAAGCTGCTAAGAAGGCCGGCCTCGGCGAAGAACATGTCACTATCTCTCCACCAGCGATTATAAGGTTGATAGAAAAATACTGTCGTGAGAGTGGATTGAGAAATGTCAAGAAGTTAATCACAAGAATCTTCAGTAAAGCTTCGTTCAAGATCGTTGAGCAGCTTGAAGAGAAGGATGTACCAGCAAAGGAGGCTTCTGCTGCAGAGAACTCCACAGTTAAAGCTGAAGCTGCCGAAGTTCCTAAGCCAGAGGACAGTAAGCAGTTCTCCGACAATGTCACGCTCAACGCCAACGAAGAACAGGAAGAAATCAAGCCATTGGACATTCCTGCTGACGTGAAGTTGGAAATCACACCAGACGTCTTGAAGGACTATGTCGGTCCTGAGATCTACACTAGAGCTCGTGTGTACGATGTCCCACCTCCTGGTGTCGCTACCGGTCTTTCTTACAGTACATCCGGTAACGGTGATGCTCTTTACATTGAGTCCATTTTGACGCATGCCATTGGATCTGGTTCGGGTCATGCTGGTATGCATGTTACTGGTCACTTGAAGGATGTGATGAAGGAATCGGCTTCCATTGCTTATTCCTTTGCCAAGCTGTTCCTCGTGAAAGAATATCCTGAAAACAGATTCTTCGAGGCTGCCGACATCCATGTGCATTGTCCAGATGGTGCTATTCCAAAGGATGGTCCTTCTGCTGGTATTTCCTTTACGTCCTCTTTGGTCTCGTTGGCTCTTAACAAAGCTTTGCCTCCTACGACAGCCATGACTGGTGAAATCACTCTTACAGGAAAGGTCTTGCCTGTTGGAGGTCTCAGAGAGAAGATCCTTGGTGCTAAGAGATATGGTTGCGATACTATCATTTTCCCTAAGGATATCGAGAACGAGCTTGAAGAGATTCCAGATGAGGTCAAGAGCGGTGTCAAGTTCATTCCTGTTCTGTGGTACTCTGAAGTTTTCGAAGCTATTTTCCCTGATGCTAACAAGGAAGAGTTCAGCAATGTCTGGAAGGAGGAGTTTGCAAAGTTGGATGAGAAAAAGAAGAAGAAGAGCGACTAAGTTAACGTGTTACGTGTTAATGACATCTCACGATTAGCATACGCAAGTTTGCCCCTTGTGGCAACGTTCAAAGTTTGTGAGAACAGATGATGAACTTATTTGTATATATTCGTTTGTACATCGTGAATAACGAAAGATCGTGTCATTTAAGATTTGTCTTCCTAGTTAGAGTTTTTGAGATTATCAAAAAAGTCCCGAACTTCGTCCTCGGTTACGACCTTTTTCTTGTCAACGAAACCTTGGAAGAAGTCTCGAAGTCGAGATTTCATCAAACCATATGCATGTAACCCCTCGATAGCTTGTTGCCCGGGTAATGCTTGGAGGGCTTCAGTGCCCATATCGTAAAGCGAGCCTGTAGATGAGCTTACGTCTGTGTCTTCCTTTGGTGAATAGACGACATCGTCTCCGGACAAGAAATCAAATGTTCTGAGCAAAGCTCCCACTGGGGAGTCGGTAGGAGCAGATTCCTTTGTTTTGATGAGTTCCTCTTTGAAACCATCACGAAGAAAAAGTGTGTAGAGTTGCCTGTTCTCCTTACCATTCTTTGTCTTTTTCGATTGTGGTTCACCATCAACATATTGGTCATAGCGGGTTTTCCATTCGTGAGCAGAACAAATGCCTTCGAAATGAGGAAGTTTTGCAGCCACAATCTTAGAGTTGGTGGAAAGCTCGTCAAAGGCCTCTTTGAAAGCGTCGATACAACCCCAACAGATAAACTCAGAAAAAGAATCCAAAGCAGGGAAGTATGGTATCACGTCGGCTTCTTCCGAATCAGAGTCCGCATGGTCAGGAAGTGAACTTTGAGGCACGTCATGCTGATTCTCCCTTACCTCATTCTCGGCTTCATTTGAAGTGCTGGGCTTATCCGAACCATTGCTTTTGGCTCCAAGATAGCCAGGGTCCAGATTGGTTCTGTCGTGTTCAGCATCCAAGCCTGGGGATGGAAGCAGGGCTAGCTTATTCTCACTAGGTTCTGGTTGGTCGTGACTAAACATGCCTGGCTTGTATCCCATGATGCAATCTTGATGGAACCAGTCCTCGCCGCAGAACTCCCCAAAGTAGCATTGATGCATTGTTCTTGTTTCTCTCATGGGGTTATATAACTCGTTACATGAGCAAAAACGTCCCTTGTAGTTGTGGTTATACGTGTTACTCGAACTAGGCACATCTTCAGCGGGAAGTTGCAGTGAAGATAAGCTATGGAAATGAGCAGGCGAGAGACCAGCTCGTAGTTTGGGGATCCCCTGACTCAGCAGCTGATGTGGCCTGCTCGGAGGTCTGTCACTATTCTGATTACTCTGGTGACTATGCTGACCAGCACTTGGTCCTTGATTGCCCAGAACGCCAGGATTGTGATTCTTTGCATCCTCCTTAGCCTGTCTCATTCTCAACTCACAGGCATGGCCGTTCTTCATTCTGGTCGTTCCACAGTCACACACAAACGACCGTTTCGGGAGTAACTCGACCAACTCATGGGTGCTGTGGCACTGAATCAGACACAGGTAACAAACACCAATAGGTGTATTGTTGTTGGCTCTCAGACAAGTGAGACATGTAAAGACAAGTTGTCTGAGGGGCTGGGGGTAAGTGCACTTGTCAGGTTCATAAGGAAGGGTTTCTCTAGCCTCTTTTTCTAGCTTTAGCTGGTTTTCAAGGAAATCTATCGCTGTGACAGGAGGCATGAAGAGATGCTTAGCTGTTTTGGACGGCGACGTCTGGATCTGCTGAAGAAGAAGTACCTTGTCCCAGATATTGCTTGCGGTGTGCAGAGAAGTGCATGTAGGGCGGTAATATAGGTGACATGGCCCGTGACGAAAGTGTGGAAGGGGAAGGTAAAGTTGGTTTTTGCGGCGGTTTATGTGTATTTGAAGGTTCTGTGATGTCTCTTTTACGTTTCTATTGCTTTTAAAGTTGTGGTTTGTCGAGTTTTGTGGGGGTTATGTGGATCTGGTTAATGGCTGCGAAACGCTGAAGAAGACCCTTTACCGAGGCAGTGAGATAACGGTTCTTTTTGCTAAGAGGTGGGCTTTTTGGGTGGATTATGAGATAAAGAGGGGTTAGTTAATTGGTCTGAGCGTCATCTGTCGAGGATCAAGATGGATATATCATCCACTATATGTAAACATAATAGCCTATCAAGACAGTATTTCAGATCAAGAAGAAGGGATTTTCAAAGGTGAATTTCCGAAATCCAAGTTACTATGAATCCTGAAACTTCTAAGTAACTTCTTTAACATCTCTCTTCATTGAATTCAAATTTATAAGAAAAAGTGTTATATGATATCACTATATTTCTGATATCTTTGTTCGCAGCCATTACCAAAGGCACCTTCGACGAGCCCAAATCCCCAATGGGCGCTTTTTCTTTCAAAACAAGGCGATGGCCTCTTTGATCTAGTCGATTGCGCTTATTTTATCAACCAAGAAATCCTCTTTTCTGTTCTTTCTATTTTAGAAACCTTGTTTCGTATTCTCAGAATTACCCACTGGTTGAATTTCGCAGCCATTTTGCAAGTACACCATGGAGTTCCGAATAAATGGTTGCTCCATATTTATAAGCCATGACAATTCTGGCATATTAACGAAGGGAAAAGTGTAAAAGAAGAGCCTGGTTAGATTCATTTCACCTATTTTACTTATTTTTAAGTGTCTACTGGTAAAAAGGGATGGTTTGTGCCTTGCACCTTCCATGCCCACTGACCAACCCTCCGTAATGGAAGTGTAACGGGCCAGAGAGTACCGAAAAGGATATCGCTCAGACGAAACGAGAAGAGACTGTTGATTTTAAATCTTCATTAATGAGGAACAGAGGTCAAAACACTCACTCATTTAGCAGAGCAGGGTCTCATAAGGAAGCCTACTGACCACCTCCAACCCTTCCCTCTCAAATATAAAGACGAACCCATTTTCTACAGAAATAGACGACTCGACAGTTAGTCTAGCAGTTCAGTCCACATTACCAGAATTTAATGTTCCGTCTTTCTTTTCTTTCAATATTCCCATATTCGGTCAGATCAACGCCTGGAGGATCTCACATTTTACCGGTTTTTTCGCAGCCATTAACAAAGCGTAACGCGGCAGGAACCTTCCTTTTAGAGTCTCAGAAGACCATCGCGTCAGCCCCAAGCCAAATGGCCAGAACCTTCAAAACAAGAAAAGAATACTATTAAATAGAGAGTAGTCGTGGGGTTTTAACTTTTAGTTGTGCATTCTCTTTTTTTTCCTTTCCATGTATTTTCTTTTTTGGTATATTTCTCATCCATCCAGTAACGTTCCTGCCTGCGTTTATGGCGCCCCTTCCAACGCGTTCTTCCCAAAAAAGCTAATTACGCGCGTCAATCAAGAGTCTCTTTTTTCCTACTACAACCAACTCTTCTTTTCATGTCCAGTCCAAGAAAAAGACAAGCCGACGACGACGACTCCGGCTCCGAGAGGTCGACGCCCTCGTTGGCATCGTCGCCTCAATTGCCTCCTTCCTCCCCCGCCATTCCCTTCGAGGACGAGGAAGAAGAGATCCATAACGATGTCACCGACTTGAACCCTTCAGACGAGGAAGAAGGTGAAGATTTGATGGATAACATGCATAACGATTACCGTCGTAACGACAACCAGGACCACTATAATTTGGGCGATGGAAACATCGACGACGAAGAGTACGACGAGTTGGATGCTGCTGAAAGAAGAAGAATCGATGAGCAGTTGGACCGTCGTGACGAATTACTTGGAATGTCGAAGGATACACGTGCAAGAAGCCAGGCGTTTCTTGATGATGATGAAGAAGGCGATGACGATGTCAACGAATATGGTCTTCCTATTCAGAGAAGAAGACTCAGAAGACAATACGATGACCAGGACGACTTTTTGAACGATGTGGAAATTGACCCATTCCATGAGGAATTGTCGTTGGAATCCTTGGCCGATGTCAAGGCTCCTTCCATTACTGAGTGGATCTTGCAGCCATCAGTCTCTCGTTCTATCGGCAGAGAATTGAAGTCCTTCCTTCTAGAATACACTGACGAACGTGGTCGTTCCGTCTACGGTGCGCGTATTCGTACTTTGGGTGAAATCAACGCCGAGTCTTTGGACGTTTCTTATAACCACTTGGCTGATTCCAAGGCCATTTTGGCCTTGTTCTTGGCCACCTCTCCTACTGAAATGTTGAAGATTTTCGATATCGTCGCCATGGAAGCCACGGAATTGCACTACCCTAACTACTCCCAGATTCACCTGGAAATTCATGTCCGTATTTCCAACTTTCCTAATGCTTTGTCTTTGAGAGACCTCAGAGAAAAGAACTTGAATCAGCTCGTGAAGGTCTCGGGTGTTGTGACCAGAAGAACAGGTGTCTTCCCTCAACTCAAGTACGTTAAGTTTGACTGTCTCAAATGTCACGCTGTTCTTGGACCTTTCATCCAAGACTCCAACACTGAAGTCAAAATGACCTACTGTACCAACTGTGCAAGTAAGGGTCCATTCAAGATGAACTCAGAGAGAACTCTTTACAGAAACTACCAGCGTATCACTTTACAAGAGGCTCCAGGAACGGTTCCAGCTGGTCGTTTACCTCGTCACAGAGAAATCATCTTGCTTTCAGACTTGGTGGATATCGCCAAGCCTGGTGAGGAAGTTGAAGTTGTTGGTGTCTACAAGAATAACTATGATGGCGGTCTCAACGCGAAGAACGGTTTCCCTGTCTTTGCAACAGTGGTAGAAGCCAATTCTGTCAAGAGAAAGGAAACATCTTCAATGTTTAATAGTGACACTGGCGTGTCTTCATGGGTTGAAGAAGATGAGAGAGAATTCCGCAGACTTTCAAGAGAGAGAGGTGTTATTGATAAGATCATTGGCTCCATGGCTCCTTCTATCTACGGCCACCGTGATATCAAGACTGCGCTCGCTTGTTCGTTGTTTGGTGGTGTTGCCAAGAACATTGATGGTAAGCATTCTATTCGTGGTGATATCAATGTCCTCTTGCTAGGTGACCCAGGTACCGCCAAGTCTCAGATCTTGAAGTATGCGGAGAAGACTGCTAACAGAGCCGTTTTCGCTACAGGTCAGGGTGCTTCCGCTGTTGGTTTGACTGCTTCTGTCAGAAAAGACCCCATCACAAGAGAGTGGACCTTGGAAGGTGGTGCTCTCGTGCTTGCTGATAAAGGTACCTGTCTTATTGATGAGTTCGATAAAATGAATGACCAGGACCGTACTTCTATTCACGAAGCCATGGAACAGCAATCCATTTCCGTCTCCAAAGCAGGTATTGTTACCACTTTGCAAGCGCGTTGTTCTATCATTGCAGCCGCTAACCCTACTGGTGGCAGATATAATTCCACCATTCCACTCGCTCAGAATGTTAACTTAACCGAACCAATTTTGTCTAGATTTGATATCTTGTGTGTTGTGAGAGATTTGGTCAATCCTGAGCTGGACGAGCGTCTTGCTTCTTTCGTGGTTGATTCGCATATGCGTTCTCATCCTTCTAACGATGAAGACGTTTTTAAGGATGATGATGACAATATGGACGAAGGCAAGAGCCGTCGCGAGAAAATTACCCAAAGTAATGAACAGAGAGAGAGCGAGATCTCGCCAATTCCACAAGAAACGTTGGCCAAATACATCAGCTACGCAAGAGCTAAGGTTTCACCTAAATTGCACCAGATGGATATGGACAAGGTTGCATTGGTGTATGCCGACTTGAGAAGAGAGTCGATCTCCACGGGCTCCTTCCCGATTACTGTTCGTCACTTGGAAAGTATTATCAGAATTGCTGAAGCATTCGCAAGAATGAGACTCAGTGACTTCGTCAGTCAGAGCGACTTGAACAGAGCCATCAAGGTCAGCATTGATAGTTTTGTGGGAGCACAGAAGATCACAGTGAAGAGGCAGCTCCAGAAATCATTCATGAAGTATACCTTGCCAAGCTGGCGTTAGGTGGGATGATGATTAGTTTCTTGTTTGTATTAACTACGGGTTTTAGGCTTAATTGAATATCGGAAAATAATAAAAATGAAAAGATATAAAGTTGATGGGGTAGTAAGAGGCCAGAAAACAGGCTAAATACGATAACTGAGTATGTCAAAGGTGTTTAAAGCAAAAAAATAGGTCCTACTGGGGTTCGAACCCAGGTTACCGGAATCAGAATCCGAGGTGATACCACTACACTATAAGACCAACTTATGGCACTGAACAAAAAGTGGTTTTCTGTAACATACAATTTGATGAAACAACAATTTTCACAAAATTTGATTAATTGGGAAGGTACCAGAAAACTTGCCCAATGTGATTTAAGTTTCAAAACTTGAAAACTCGCCGCCGTTGCGGAGATATAGCCATTTTTAGTTTCCAGCACGTGACCCGATATCAACGCGTTAAGTATCAGCCATACATTCTTACTCCAATACCAGTAATGCTAGACCTAGATAAGTATGTTAATCGAGTTTGACGGCTTTAGGTATGAATACTAACGCATAGAACGATTGAGGATATCAAGCAGTGCAAGGATGTGCCCGAGAAAGACGTGGAGGAGATCTGTCTGAAGGTGATTGAAGTACTAGTGGAGGAGGCCAACATCCAACAGATATATACACCAGTTACGATATGTGGAGATATACACGGCCAGTTCCAAGACCTCCTTAATTTATTTGAGACCGGGGGAGAATGCCCGCAAACCCAATATCTATTTCTCGGGGACTTCGTTGACCGAGGCTTCTACTCTTTAGAGAGCCTATTGCTTCTTCTTGCACTTAAAATAAGGTACCCAGACCGACTAACCTTAATTCGAGGCAACCACGAGTCTCGACAAATCACTACTGTCTACGGGTTTTACGACGAATGCCTTCGGAAGTATGGCAGCGTGAACGTGTGGCGTTACTGCTGCGAGGTGTTTGACTATTTCTCGCTTGGAGCCATTGTCGGAGGGCAAGGAGGTGTTTTCTGCGTCCACGGCGGGCTCAGTCCAGAGATCAGTGATGTGGACGAGATAAGGAGGCTTGACAGGAAACAAGAAGTGCCCCACGAAGGGGCCATGTGCGACTTACTCTGGTCGGACCCTGAAGACGTACCCAAATGGGCGGTGCTGCCTCGAGGCGCCGGGTATCTTTTTGGAGAGAATGAAGTTAATAAATTCTGCCACAAGAACGACATTCTGCTTATCGCGCGGGCGCATCAGCTTGTGATGGAAGGTTACAAAGAGATGTTCTCGGGCAGTTTGGTGACGGTATGGTCTGCGCCTAACTACTGTTACCGGTGTGGGAACATTGCCAGTATTTTAAGCATCAACGATAACTTGGAACGAGAATACAAGGTATTTGATGCTGTCAACAAGGACACCAACATGATGCCACTGAAAAAGCCGGTGGTGGACTATTTCATCTAGGTGCCTCGAGAACAGGCGCTTAGCGCAGAGGCTAGACGAGGCAGGCAAGTAGGCAGGCAGGGAATGGTGCTAGGGGCCGGATCGGCACAAGGTTGGATCTGAGGGCGATCAGACGATGTGCCAACGTTTGAAAAATAAGCCAAAGAGGAAAAAAGAGAAGGACATGAAACAATGCGTCATTAAAGAGAGAGCTGTTCTTTTTATTTTTTTTATTCTATTACTGGAACAGCAGAGCCTTTTCCTTGACAGCAGACACAAACAGAGGCTGAGACCTGAGCCGCGCTCCCACGCTCACAAGCGTACCCACGGTGAGTGGACGACGCGAGAAAATAAACATGGCGAGCCAAAAAAAAAGTTAGCACTGTGAACATGCTCCCAAAGGTGCATTTTGCAGAGCTACGCGAAATGTGGGATTGCTGCAAGAAAGAAACGGAAAACAATGTGGAATTAAGATAAGTGAAACGATGGAGGGAGGCCGTGCTTGGAGAAGAAAAGAAAACGTGGAAAAAAAAAGTCTTAGAGAGAAGCTTATATTGGCATGGGGATCTACAAATGTGAAACATTTCAGAAACAAGGCTTAAGGTTGAGCATCGAGTTTGTGGCATTCGCGGGCCGAGAAGTCGGAGGTGAAGAAAAAAAAAAAAAAAAATTGCTTGCGCTAGCTTGCTGTATACGCAAAAAGAACAAACTTCTGCGGCAACACCGAGACAAAAAGCGCAGCGGTTGCGGTGGCTCAGACAGAGGCTCAGAGGGCCCACAGCTCGTTAGACACACAGGAGGGTTTACTAAGCGAAAACGAACGGAATTAGTGAAAAGTCTCCATGGCAACAAACCAAACAAACCAAGCTTTTCATGTACAGAGAAGCCGGCGGGTGTTCCCCTCGAAATAGCTTACCTCATTGTGTGTGTGCCTACCTGATTGCAAGCGACAAGAAAAGCTGCTATTCTTGTCTGGGACAGTTGCTTGTGTCGCGGTGAATTTTTTTAACCTTGAATTTGCAACCATGGCAAGTTGGGTCACAGTGGTTACAGAGGACCAAGGAAGAACTCAAATAGGGTTTACAAAAACCCGTTTCAGATATCACAGCTTCCACAAAACCAAAGGCACCCCCCCGGGGTCTGTCGGTTTCCTATCTTATCTCAGGCGACTCCTGTGTCGCACACCCCCCTTCAGTCTCATTCTTTTTTTTTAAGGGCTCGAGCAGGTTGTTCCGATGCGCAGCTCCTTCTTTGCAGGGTTGCATGAACTTTCCAAGTTTTGCCGTGGTTTACTATGGGCTACAAGCCCGCGTATTAGCAGATGTACGCTGTTACCTCGGCAAACGTCAGTGGGATCATGGTGCATTGAGCTGCTGCAAACCAGGAAGGTGCAGATTAGAAAAGGAAAGAAAAAAAAAAAAATTGCATGGCACATCTGGATCATAAATAACAGGAGGGTCCCATTTCACTTGGAGCGTTTGGACTTTTTGCATCTTCCCTATCATCTTCATACTTTTCCATTTTTAACAAAATCCACTCCGTCATGGTATTCCTTCGTTTCATCTGGCTTATGGCCTTCATCGCTGGTGCTCTTGCCGCCACCACCACTTCCACATCATCCTCGTCGTCGTCGTCATCATCTTCCACCAAACCTACGATGATCTGGGTCACTGGCACAAACCCCCAAGGCCAGTTGACCACTACAGAGAGTCCATTTTCCCAGTCAATGTTTGTTGAAAATACAGACACCACGCCAGTGCCATCAGGAAGCATGGGCATGGGATCTATTTCTGGCGAAGTGGGTAAGGTTCAGTCGTATTCTAGAGTCACCATCTCAGCAGGAGGCTCATTTGCGCATGGATCAGTCCCAGCCCCCTTCCGGTCCAGCATGCCGTGGATGACTGTGGCCGCGGTGGTTACATTCGTGCTCGGCGTAGCCTTAATTTAGGGAAGCTACAACACTCCTCATGTCATTTTCATGGGCAGAGCCCGAGGTTCTGCTCCTCATCTTAGCATACATACGTTTTCGGTTATAATCATTACTTTCTCGCAGGGTTCATTCATTTTCATTCGATGTGTAGCGGCCCGAGAAGCCAGAGAAGGGCGTGGCCTCGGCTACCCGCCTAAGCCTGGTGCTTAGGATTCGCAAGGCGCCGAGTCGCCCATACACTTATAGAAAAATAGACAAGATAAAGAAATACAGTTGTATAATGTAGACAAGCCCCTGGCTTGCTCCTGGCTTGGCCGATGTTGCTATGGATTTCTTGACTTCACCTGTGTTATTCTTGGAACCCCCTCCAGGACATACCACATGAAGGTAAGCGGTACCATCCAGCACTGAACAAACAACCAAAGAGCCAAATAGAAGACCTATTTTAATTGAGTCCAAGTAAAACAATCCCATTTGATTCTATCTCAAATATATAATTTACTACTTATCATACCTTCCAGGTATCAAGCCTTCCAGGAAAGCCTTCCAGGCGAGCCTTCGGCTGCCCTCCAGGCTTGCGCACTGTGGCTCAATCCCACTCAAAGTCAAATATCACGAGAAGCTTTGTTGCGAGAGAAAAGTTCCACTTCCTACTACTATTTCGCACAAGCAGTAAAAATGACAGAAACTCAGCCGTTGCTCAACGCAGGCTCGCACAAAGACAACACCCAGGCCTGGTCGCTGATCTTGATTGCGAACGAGGGCGCCGTCGCCCGAGACCATGTACGTATTGAGAAAGGAGAGGAGAGGAGAGACAAGGAGACATTGGGAAGGAGGGACTGGGACGCCCAGGCAGTAGATAAATGGAGAACCAGTGGCAGAGCAGGGGAAGTGGCAGTGGCTGGCAATGACAGGAATGATTGAGGAAAGCCAGTGGAGGCACCAGACCAGGACTTTGAGTTGGTACTTTTGGGCATCAGGGCGGCTGGATCTCTCAATTGATTACTGGTTGTCTTGGGACAATCAGTGAAGAATGGGGTGATCAGGAAGTGGATGCCTGGAATGGGTGGGATACGGCGCCACGGGGAGGTACTTGGGAAGGACATTCCGAGTGGGATTGGCCTGTGGGAATGTACCACTTGGGGCCATGGGACTGAACAATAGGCAGTGTGGGTGAAGTCGGTCCTCTGGGAGGTGCAAGGATGGGTGGATGAAGATGTGAAGAGCTGGGGACAAAGACATGGATTTCTGGGTTTGGGTGGTTCTATGGTACGCTCATGATGTGTCTTTGGGACCCCAGATCTGGCCCTTACCCTGCCTGCCTATGTCCTTATCAGTGATTTCGCAGCCATTATTCCCTAGCCCTAGCCTGCTACGCCAGTATCTTCGAAGGATACTATGAAGACTAAGTGGAACCAATAACGTGCTGTAAGCACCAATTGGCATTTCACTTGGGTTTGAATCACCGTTTTGTGTCACTGACGGTTCAGCCGTACCATGCAGCGTTCAATGTTCCCATCTGCTTTACCATTACCTACCATCTGGTATCCACCAATTGAGGCTCCACCAGACCCATAAACTTCTTTTTCATCCACACCATCCCTCGTCTTCTAAGTTCATAAAAACACTTACTAACATACAGATGGCGAACGAGAGAACCTTCCTCGCATGGCTTCGAACATCGCTATCGCTCACTACCATTGGTATTGGCATAGTGCAACTCTTTAAACTTCAGCTTAAAGGCGAGTACGACGAGTTGGCTAAGTTCGGTAAACCCATTGGTGCTGGTTTCTTTATCCTAGGCATTTCGTGCCTCTTGTTTGGCTGCTATCGTTTCTTTAACGTGCAAGCTTTACTCTTGAACCAGAAGTACCCTATCTCGTATTTCTCGGTGCTGCTGTTGGTTGCAGCTGTCTTTGTCTTGGTCTTTGCTACCCTGGTAGTCGTTTTTACTCAATAAGCCTTTTGAAGCATTGATTTGTGAGTTACTGAGAGTGAAGATCGGGAAAGCGCAGGGCGCTGTCTTCCTCTCAACTAATATTGACCACAGACCACGGTAGGCGATGCTGTTCAAAAACCAAGACTTACGAGATACCCCTTAGGCTTGTTAAACTACACCATAATTGAATATACAACGCATGGCAATGTGTGTTGCAGCCGTGAGCTCATGTTTGATGCATAAGTAGTCTCCCAAAGGAGTTTTCGCAGCCATTACGTGATGCACTTGTTGCCATGAAACACAGCATCATACAATGAAATGACCGATGGTAGGTGCATGTTTACGGTGTTTGCATATCTGTTTTGCTTTTCTTGCTTAGGAAAATCTATAAATGATTAAATTGGTTCTAGAGTTTGAAGGTGGTGCTTTATGGGCCCACCCTGTTACTATCCCATCACATTAACTACCCCTTGAAACTTGCCTAACAACTAAAAGCGACATCTAAAGCCTCCTCCAATTAATTGTAGCCCCTTTGGCAAGTTCTCCACCGCCTGCTGCCTCTATTGGGGTATCTTTGTTGGAGGTGTCGGTAGGGCGCGAGCCCTAAGTGCACACACGTGCATCGCATCATCGTTTTGCCTGCGCACGATCCTTTGCCTCCGCACCCTTCCTTCAATATGGAAGAAAAAAAATTACAGTTGATCTTTCATCTACCGTATAAACTTATAATCAAACAAAATGGTATGTCTAAACATAACCAAAGATATCGTGAATCGTCAAGAAGACAAGCCCAAATGCTGAACTTGCTAAAACCAGGTTGTCCGACCTGATCCCTTTCCTTCAACTCCACCATGAATTTTCCACCCATCACCAACAAGGTGACCCATCGACTTATTCAAGTTTTGCTGTCTTTTTCACAGATTCACCAGTCTCCATCCACACGTCAGTTATACTAACATATCAGGGTAAAGTCCACGGTTCCTTGGCTCGTGCCGGTAAGGTTAAGTCTCAGACTCCAAAGGTTGACAAGCAGGAAAAGCCAAAGCAGCCTAAGGGAAGAGCTTACATGAGATTGTTGTACACCAAGAGATTTGTTAACGTCACCTTGGTCAACGGTAAGAGAAAGGCTAACTCCAACTCTGCCTAAGTTTCCCTTTTGCACGCTTTTCTATTTACGATTGCCGCTAAGGCTATGTATATCTAATACAGATTCAACTTGAAAACGTTTTGCGTTGCTTAATGTACTACTCTGTGATTGAATGTGCTGCTATATGTTATCTATTTACCACTGTGGGTGGATCTTGAAGCAGTACACTCTGGAACGTATCTCAGCTGTAGCATCGTCCTCCTCGAACATTGGGCTCCAGTTCTCACAAGCAATTTTCTCTGCCTTGAAGTCGAACTGCTCACATGTCGTGAAGAACTCTAAGTCTTTGTCTAGTAGGTGTGGTCTGTGAGGACTGAAGACGACCAACCCTGTGCCTGTAGCTTTAAGAGAGTCTCTGCAAGCTTTAAGAAGCTTCAAGTGCTCTGTGTGGTTGAAAATAAGATCAGACAAGATGATCAAGTCGAACTTATCCTCTTCTTTGATTTCCTTGGGCGCTTCGTCCTCGTCTTCCACTTCATCGTAGCAGAGAGCATTGACGTCCTTGCCCCAAATGTATCCCTTGACCTTAACGATAGTATCCTTAGGGATTCCCTCACAGTGGTCGATGTTGTATTGGATATGGCTCATCAAATCTGGATCTGGGTAGTCAGTACTGATAACTTTACTGGCTCCATTGACTCCACAGACCAACGAAGGTAAGGCAGCAGCAGCTCCCAACTCCAACACTTTCTTACCCTTGATCAACTCATCTGCATTAGCATCAAGGTAGTTGGCGGTGTATTTACCAGCGTTCCAAAGCAAATGGCCCCACAATGGCGATTTACCTACAAGCTTGAGCTTAATCTTGCTTGGGTCTGTTTTACCAGACACTCTTTCATATTCGACGAAATGGGATTCAGGAGGTGGTGGTCTGAAGTCAGATGGTTCTTCAAAAAGAGCAGTATCAATTTCTGTGTCCGACATTGCGTGAAGCGCTGCTTTCGAGGAATAGTTGAGTATGTCTTAGGTCGTTCAATGTTAGCGATGCTAGCGATGCTAGCGATGGCCCACACCAGTACCCCAGAAACAAACCACTCTTGAAGATCCAAACAAAAAGGGATACTCTACCTAAGAGGCTCATCTTATTAAGAGGATTTTCTACATCTTATTTTAATTATTGGGTCTTGTAAGCGTAGTTTCTGAAGCTTCTCTGCCCAAGTGGTACTCCCATGACTTTTCGCAGCCATAGTGAAACTTTCAAATACAGCATTGTGAACTTTCAACAAAACAAGAAAAAACTGTCTAAACTATCTGCTTGAATAGCTTAAAGCGAATTTAGAAGAAATAAATCTAAAATTATTCCTTTCCCTTGGATTTGGTGGATTTCTGGCTTTGATCTGGTGGAGAGGTACGGGTGTCAACATGTATATATGGAGATGCTCTTCACCAGTATAGTTTCACCTACATGTCTAAATATACGTGGGAAAGGATCCCCACGGCCTTGGAACATGCTGTTCACATATACCAGACTACATGTCAACGGCAAATACCATACCCCGATACATTGGTCCATAACTTCGTGAAAAAGTCATCTGACAGTTATAGGTACTTCCATAGGAACAAGCTACTAGGGCCTGAAGAGAGCAGTATAAACGCAGAGGACTTCAACCCAATGGTTGCTAAAGTTCTAGCGCCACTAATCAAAGACCCCATCCGTCTACAAGGTATCGAGGCGCTTTCAGTGGAAGAGATAATGGCCCAGGCTGGCTTTGAAATGCGTCCCCTGGAACCTCTTATCAGCCAGAAACCCAAAAGCGTAAGGAATACCTCAAACTTCCTAGCTAACATACTATCATCATTTGCATCTACCTGTTCTCCTTTACAGGCTCTACCTCCCAATAAAGGCGCCATGAACTCGTTCTTTTGGTACAGAAAGCTACTAGCATCCACTCCGATCATTATATTCCTCAGACAAAAGCAACGTCTATTCGCTGAAACCACAATCCTGCAACAAAATCTACCCTATGAAAAGCTTCGAAAAGACTTGGATTCGTTAACGCACCAGTATAGGAATTCTTCATTATCAAATCAAAAGATAAGAAACTACTACTTTACAAATTTGGCAACACCGGACCTATTCCGTCTTGCATCTCTTTCACAGGATATAAAATCAGCAAAGTGGAACGATAAAAACTTCTGGCTCAACTTGCAAAAGTCAGATCCTCTTAGTGATGAACTCATGGATACCCAGAAACCGCATATTATCGGCTACGACAAAACCAAGCCCGAATTGGCCTTAAATGATAAGAGCATTCCACGATCTTACCCTCTTCCTGAACTACAGAAAAAGATTTTGCGCCAAGAAGAGACCCCAGAACTTCGAAGTCTATTCCCTTACGACGTTCATTACTCTGATCTATACATTCTCACGATCGAGGAACCTATCCTTCAAGAAGACCACGAAAAGCTCCTTGACGTTTTAGAACAGAATCAAGATATGGAGATCATTGCAGCTCGCTTGATGTTATACTTCCCGGATATCACTAACAGCTTACTCGATGCTTCACGTAAGTCTTCTGTACGTAAGGGAATTCGCAGCCAAAATATGAACTATGATGAATTGCTTAAGATGGCCCAAGAAACGCGTCATGAAGAAGCGCAAAAGGACAACAAGAACTTCATGAGTAATTTCTTTGAAAGACTAGGCCGTCTTGGTCTCGTTTACGTTGAAGACGGCTCTGCAAAGAACACGATCAACATTATGAAGCATCCCCATAGTTAGTGTTTCCTGCACTCTGATGCGTCCTCTTCAAGGGTCTATGTGAACCCTTTCTTGGCTACTCACCGTCACTCATAATGGCTCTTAAAACTATGAGCGTACGTGGCTGGAAGCCTATCCAGCTTATTATCATTGTTGGCGCAGTGGTGCTTTTCTACTTATGGCGCTTTCAGCGAGCTGATGATACATACTCCAGAGAGAAGCTATATAGTAGCTCTATACTTGCGGACGAGGACCTGGGCTATGTTGATGCTGAAGACTCAGTTGTTCAGAATGGAAACAGTGAAATCGCGTCTAGTGGCAAATGGGTAGACGATATTACCCCAGAGTTCCTCTCAGAATTGGACCAGAAGACCGACAAATGTATCAACTACGTTGACTACTCCAAGAAGGCTCATGCGCCTTATTCGAAGGGAAAGTTTAGATATCCCTTCATGCGTCCACCGTTGAAGTGTCGTACGTTTGCTTCTGAAGCCGTTGAAAAGTTAATTACTGATTTGAAGTCCAAAATCAAGAATCCAGACCTTGCAAGATTGGTGGAAAATTGTTTGCCAAATACGTTGGACACAACGATTTTGTGGCACAAAGATGGCTTGGCGAGCTCTGGTAAGCTTTCGAAGTATCCAGAACTGTTCGTGGTGACTGGTGATATCCACGCGGAATGGTTGAGAGACTCGGCCCGTCAATTGTCTGTCTATCAGCCTTTGGTCAAGTATGATGAAAAACTTAAACAATTGATCAAGGGCGCTATCCACACTCAAGAGCAGTACATAATGAACTCCCCATACTGCAATGCGTTCCATCCACCACCAGGTTCTGGTGTGGAAAAGGGTAACACTGCTAAAGATGCTGTTTATCCTAAGCCTGACTGGAATCAAGTTTTTGAATGCAAGTACGAAATCGACTCATTGGCATCATTCCTTACATTAACCAATGAGTACATTGATAATACTGGGGATACTTCCGTCTTTACTAAGAGTTGGATTAAAGCATATGAAAAGATCCTTATCGTGTTGAAGAGAGAGTCCCAGCCATCATTCGACCCTGGTAATGGCGACGTTTTGCCATTTTACTACTCATTCAAGAGGGACACAAACATCGGATCCGAGACCTTGCCGCTCGATGGAGTTGGTAATCCAGTTAACTTCAATACTGGCCTTATTCGTTCGGCTTTTAGACCTTCAGACGACAGTACTATCTTACAATTCTTTGTTCCTGGTAACGCTCACATGCTCACTGAATTGAAGAGAACACGCAAGCACTTGTTTGAGAACGACGTGAAACTTAATGTGGACTTAACTATTCACAAGGAGCACACAGATACGTTTATCGAAGGCATTGAGCGTGGTCTCAAAGAGAATGCTGTTGTTGATCATCCTAAATGGGGTAAGGTCTATGCGTTCGAGACTGACGGTTATGGAAGCAACGTATTTATGGATGATGCCAACATCCCATCCTTGCTTGCCTTGCCTGATTTAGGTTACCTTGATGTGAACGATGAAACGTATCAAAGAACTAGAAAGATGATTCTTTCCAAGTCAGGCAATCCATACTATCTTACTGGACGCCATTTCGAAGGTATTGGTGGCCCACATATTGGTATCGAGAACGCTTGGCCAATGTCTCTTTTGATGAGAATTAGGACAACTGATGATGACAATGAGATTATTAAAAGCTTGAAATATGTCATGGGTACAACAGCTGGTTTGGGCTTGATGCATGAAAGTGTCAAGGTTAACTCGATGAAGGGTTTGTCTTATACAAGACCTTGGTTCGCCTGGTGTAATTCCGAGTTTGGCAAGACCATCTTGCATTTGGCTAAGCACAAGCCTCACTTGATTTTCAAAGAAGAGTTCGCCTCCACTCCTTACAGCCTTGAAAGTGTCTTTGCGTAAACGTGATACATCTTCATTCTTCATGAGCATTGAAATGACTAAAATACATAATAGAAACAACCATCTACTGCCTTATGTAGTTGGCAATACTTTCCGCCGTCTTCGAGGATGCATCCTTGGCTGTATCCTCGAAAGCCGCTTGGTAGCGAGCCTGTAAGTCAGCATCAGTGTTCTCGTTGACTTCTGCGTTTCTGTCTTCTGGGAAGGTATATTGTCTCTCGGCCTCGTCCTCAGAATCTCTGTCCACTTCACCATTGTTGTCATCCTCCTCTTCTTCATAGTCTGAAAGAACTTCCGAATCCTTAGGTTGGCCATCCTTTTTGATATCCATATCTTTCATGAGCTTGTTTAATGACTCGGTCTTTCTGTTCTTCTCCTTCTCTTCTTTTTCCTTCAAGATTCTATCCCTCTCAGCTTCGTAGAATTCGTGGTATTCGTCAACCTTTCTGTCAACAGCTTCCATGAAATCATCGAAGCCTTCGCCGGTGTATGCACTGCACGACAGGACATCCAATTGAGAATAAAACTCCTCCAACATGAGAGACATAGAATTGACCAAGCTACCCATGTACCCAGAAGATGTGCCATCATCACCATTCAATTCCTTATCTTTCATCATGGACATTTGGAAAGCCTCAAAGTCTTGCATCCATTCGACAGCGAAATCTGCCTTTTGCACATCAGTCTTGTTGAAGACCACAATCATTGGCAACTTGGTCTTGTAAAGAATGGAACAAGCATACAACATGTTGGACATGAATGTAGTTGGAGATGTATTTCTAGGAGTATCCACAATGTAAGCAATCACAGTTGGGAATGTAGATGCAAAAGATTCCGTGATGATAGCACCAGAAGCGGACCACACGAAACACTCGATCTGGCCAGGCGTATCGACAATGACATTCTTAATCTTCTCGCCCTTGGAATCCACGAGCTTAATGACCTGATCAACCTTGGTGGAAAACAAGTTAAGAGATGTGACAATAGCACCGTTTGGACCCAATCCATACTCTTGCATAACCTTCTTGTAATTGACAGAGTCACGGATATCGATGTTTGGGCTATATGGAGTTTTAAGAACGGCTGGATCTAGGTTAAGAACATATGGTGGGTTCTTCTTTTCATGGAGGTGAGCATTTAGTCTCTGCATGAACGTGGTCTTACCAGACCCGGCCATACCGATGCAAATAATAGTGGCAGGCTTCTTTTCTGTGTTCAGCATGTCTTTGGTGGATGATTAGTAAGTGGATAAGAGATTGCGATGGGATGTATTTCGATGAAGTGTAGATGCGAGCTTCAAAGTGCACCCGTACCCCCATACTTAACCTTTGCAACCGGACCGATAATCAAATCACCAAGAAAATAAAAACTAAAAGTGGTTGAAATCTCTTGTAGCTCCCTCATCCTGTCAATTTTATGATCTTCTAATACTTGTTCAAAATTCTTGCGGCAATGCCGTCGTAGATGGACTCGTGCTGCAAAAGCTGAATATTTTCACTTTCGGCCTGGAACACTTGTTCTGGTTTAGGACCGCCAGGGGCACCTAAATTAGGCATTGACGATTGTTGTTGCTGCTGGTTTACCAAAGCTTGTGCTGACTCAGGATCGTTCATGAGCAAAGAGTAGACTGGTCTGAGACCGAGCAAATTGACAAAGTACCAAGAGATGGCAGACACGTATCTGACACTCAAGTCTGGGGTGTTAACACCACTTTGCAACATACTCTTGAATCCTTCTGTAAGTGGGAATGGAAGCTTCATAACCACGGACCCGGCAAAGAAGAAGTTCACCCACGCCATAATCAATGTCTGAGGAATGAAGTTCATCATGTTTCCCTTGGCCATATTCATCAAAGCGTCATTGAAGGAGCCATCAGCTAATGGATTTCTAACATCCTCTTCACCTTCTTTCTTGGCCAAAAAGTCATCACTCTTGAGCTTCTCCAAGTAGTATGCTTTCCTGGTCTTGAACTCCTCTGCAGTCAAAACCTTATAGTTATGCCTAAATGCAGCTGTACGCTTAAGAAATGATCTGTTGTTAGTACTTAATAATTCATGATTTCCTCTTCTGTAACATACTTCTCTCTGGCGTTCTTCACTGGCTCAACCTTTGGACGTGGCGTAAGAAGGTAGGTGATGTTCGCTCTTAGCAAGCCTACGAGCACCATTGTTGCAGTAATAGGAAGCAACATCCAGTACTTAAGCTGTGGGTCAAGTAGAAGGTCATCTATCATTGTATTAGTGTTTCTTGGTCAAGCTGTGGTTGATGTAGTTATAGTATTAGACTGATTCTGAGGACTCAACGTAAAGAAGGATTATGCAGGTCTGACAGATTGGGTGCAAAATATGAAACCAATCCACCAACTATCCAGTTGGTTTATTAATAAAATGTGGGTAGGAATGTGAGGGAAAGACTTCTCGTAATGTAGAGAATGTCCTTTGCAGGTAATTTGATGATTTTTGGGTCGACTTATCTGGACTATGAGCTACATGGAAGTTAGTTGTAGAGTGACATAACACTCACTGTTGATCGAAATTGACAGCTTTAACTTCTTTGGCTCTTCTTTTATAGCTTGGGAGGTTCTATGGGGAAACTTTGGCAGATTTTGATGAAATGTACATATTCTAGATAGTCTAAACTTAAATCGTCCTTAACTCTGTCAATTTTTTGAAATGACCATTCAAATTTCTCATGTGTATTTTGAACATTGGATTCTACATCCTTAAATAACCATATTTAGCATTTATTTTTGGCTGACCATTTTGCATTAGTAGTTTAACCAGCATTTCTTATTTCCAACTAGCAAGCGCAGTGGCGCAGTGGAAGCGCGCAGGGCTCATAACCCTGATGTCCCAGGATCGAAACCTGGCTGCGCTAGTTTTTTTTTTCCATACTAGTACGTGTTGAAACACGTCCACCCGAACCACCTATCCTTGTCTCTATACTTTTTAAACATCCCCTAATTCCCCTAAACCATTCAAACCTTCCATAACTATAGTTAACGGTTGTTGGCGGCTGTTTAGTGTTTTGTTATCACGTGCTTTCCCTACTACTTCTCTTACAGCTATTCTGTTGAGCGCATTACACCTACAATCCCTCCCTTCGCTAACAAACATCCACAAAATGGGCTGGTTCGGTGGCTCACCCTCAAAAGTGTCTTCAGTAAGTGAAGTTCCCGAAAAGAAAGAACCAGTGTTCCTTGAAGATCTACCTCCAAAGTTCGAAGACAAGGAATCAAACCATCACGATGAGGCTACCTATCTAGCAGCCCTCAACAAAGTCAGCATCAGCGACTTCACATTATCCAATTACGTTACAATGCCATGCTTCAGAGAAGCTATGCTTACTGGTTTTTCTGCCATGGGTGTTTTGGGTGTGGTGACGCTTTTAGTCCACAAGAACCCTAGCAGATCTGTGAATATCGGTATTGGAGGTTTCTTCTTAGGCTCTGTTGTTGGATTTGAGCAGTGCCGTTCTATACGAAGAAGGTCTTTCCAGAACGTGGAGAAAGCCAAGCAAGCTAACCAGGCCAGAATGCAAGGCAAGATTGACGATAGACAAGAGAACGACGATGCGTTGGAGAAGTTCAACGAGACCCAGAGAAGATGAGGCTAGGGAAAACATTAGAGATGGTTTGGAAGAATTTCAAGGGTGGCGTCACAGTTGCCATCTTTTTGTCAAACCATCTGAGTTGCATACCACCGATGTACATAGACAATTCATGACGTCAAAATGATACTCAAAGAAAAAGGCGAAGGAATGGGGTGGGTGGAGAACAAGCAACCAAGGGGAAGTGATGTTTCGCTTTCTAATGCCAGTCTCTTTCCGTTCTATTTAGTTTACCTATATGGCTCATACACATGCCTTGGGAAGTCTTCACTGGACCTTACCAGTACTAGTGTCAGAGACACCAAAAAGGAGCTCCAAAAAGAAAGGAAAAAAGAAAAATGCAAACGCAAATCTTTCCTCTTACCACCTCTCACAAACACTTTTCCATCGCCTTCACCTACCCTTAACACTTCCACCTTTTCGTCTCTTCCTCTTCCTCTTCCTCTTCACTGCATCACAGACGCATTTCGCAGCCAGAGCATGCTCCACCAACCACCACCAACCCCCACTCTTTTCCACACCCACCAAAGAAACCTAAAATAAAAAACCACCATTCACCCCTATTCCCTCTTCCCTCTCCAAAGTATCTCTTATTCATATAAATACCCCCAGGTTTCCCCCATTTTTCCCGTCTTTCGTGCCCCACTAAACGTGCCCCGCGAGACCTCATGCCTCGGTCCTGCCTCTGGCACAACCGCCGTATGTGAAGGTCGACCACTTCCCCAGTTTTCATCGAATCCAACACCTACTCCAGCTTTTTCCAACAGAACCACTACTGTCTACTCGCCATGGAAGGTTCAGCTGCGAACATCGTGTTCCGCCAGTCGTGGAATAATTTGGTGGATTTGCCTGCAAACTTGTCGTCGTTGCTTTATAATGCCAATGTCTCTCCCCAGGAAGTGGTGGTTGAGCTTGTGACTCAGGCCCAGAATAAGTGTTATGTGGGCTGGTCAGGTATGAGTGCTGGCGGCGCCAGGAACTTGGGTATCGACTCGATTTTGGCCCAGTCGTTGCGTTTGGCCGAGAAACAGCTCGTCACGGTGAATGTGAAAATTAGAAATTTCAAGGCCTCCAGTATCTTTTTGGAACCTGAACATTCTTCCGATTGGGAACTCGTGGAGCTTCATGCGGCATACATTGAGTCCAAATTGATTGAACAGTCCCGTTGTGTGGCCGTCGGTCAGGTATTGGTCGTCTACCCTACTAAGACCTCGTCTGTCAAACTCCAGGTTAAGGATATTGGCTCCCAGGAACATAGTTACGCCATTATTGATCCTTTTGCTGAAATAAGCATTGCTCCAAAACTTCGTGAGAAAAAGAGATCATCGTCCCAGTCCGTCAAATCGGGTAGATCATCCAGATCGACCGTGGATGAGGCTTCCTTGGGTCCATCGGTGTTGAAGAGAGGTATCGCTCTTCCGAATAAATTGTTTACGACGGAAAACACGGATGGCTACACGCTTCACGTCAACTTTGAAGAGGTTTTGCATGTTTTCAACCGTGCTGAGTTTGTGACGGTCTCGGTACTTCCTGGTCCCGATACTAAAATCAACGCTGCTCCAAGCGATACGCCTGACCAGAACCAGGGCCAGGACGATAAAAAGAAAGACAAGAATAGCAGTAAGGCAGTGACGGAAAATAAGACAATTGTCGCTAGAATAGTGAATTCTCCTAAATGCCCTGCAAACACTGTCGGTCTCAGTCAAAAATTAGCCAACGCTCTTAATGTGGAACATAAGGTTGGCTTCAAAGTTGCTGTCAGACAAGCACCTAAACATGTCTCCAAGCGTCCGTCTACCTTGATCGTGCATCCATACATTACCCAAACCAAAAAGACTGAGTCAATCCAGCTCAACTCGTCCACCAAGGCACAGAAAAACCAAAATTTGGCCCAAAACATCTCAAAGGTGCTCTTCGATCCTGAAGTCTCCATAACGAAATCTCCAATTACGAACCTTGTGAAGATACCGCCTATCCCTGCTATTCTCCCTCTTGGAGCTATTCTAGAATTCAAGAAGAACAGCGACACACATGCATGGATCAAGCCATATGAACTCACAGGATCCAAGAACCCACCTAAGATAGAAATCGGTGATGATGTCTTGAGAAGCGCTTCTTTCCTTGAGACAGATGAGCCAGAGACCCTTGATGAAGTCTACGGGTCGAATGATGTGATCGAAGAGATCGTTGACTATGTCACAACGTTCCCTAACTCTGGTATCATGCTTCACGGAACTTCAGGTAGCGGTAAAACTTTGCTTCTCAAGTGGATTGCACGCAAGCTTGGACAAGAACATGGCGTTCACACAAAGGTCGTCTCTTGTGAGTCGTTCATGAACGAAAATTATGACCAACTAAGCGCAAACTTCACTAAGTGGATTCAAGATTGCTCATGGAATGATCCTTCTGTTTTGATTTTAGATAATCTAGACAAGGTTTTATCCGCTGAGGTGGAACAAGGTGACTCTACCTTATCCAACCAGTTGTCTGAGTTCCTCATCTCACAAATTCAAAAAATCCATTCACAAAACAACACCAATCTTTCCTTAATCGTCTCAGGAATTTCCAAGGAGGCATTCAACAAGCTTTTGGGTATGATGCATCTTGTTGAGTCCTATTACCACTTGAGTCCTCCTCAGAAGAATGCTCGTGCTACAATTTTGGATGAGTATTTGATTAAGAAGCTTGGCTGCAAGGTCAACTTCGATCTCATGGACATTGTTTCCGAGACCGAGGGCTACCTACCTAATGACTTGAAATTGTTGAGTGATCGTATTTTCCATGAGAGCTTGTTCAATGCTGCTTCTTCTGAGCAGAAGGATCAGTACATTGTTGATAAAGCTTCATTCGAGAAAGCACTCCTGGGATTCATGCCTTCCAACTTGAGAGGAGTCAAGTTGCAGAAGTCCTCCACCAGTTGGGCAGACATCGGTGGTTTGACAGAAGCAAAGAGAGTTCTTTTAGAAACTTTGGAGTGGCCTACCAAATATGCTCCTATTTTCGCCAACTGTCCTTTGCGTTTAAGATCTGGTATCTTGCTCTATGGATATCCCGGTTGTGGTAAAACATTACTCGCAAGTGCCATTGCTGGTCAGTGTGGTCTCAATTTCATCTCCATTAAAGGTCCTGAAATCTTGAACAAGTATATCGGTGCTTCTGAGCAATCGGTCAGAGAACTTTTCGAACGTGCCCAATCGGCAAAACCATGCATTCTTTTCTTCGATGAGTTCGATTCCATTGCCCCCAAGAGAGGTCATGATTCCACTGGTGTCACTGACAGAGTGGTTAACCAGATGTTGACCCAAATGGACGGTGCGGAAGGTCTTGATGGTGTCTACGTTTTGGCTGCTACAAGTAGACCAGATTTGATCGATTCTGCTTTGTTGCGTCCTGGTCGTCTCGATAAGAGTATCATTTGCGATATGCCAAATTATGACGATAGACTTGACATTTTGAAGTGTATCAGTGCCAAAATGGACTTGAGTGACGATGTTAACTTGGAAGACATTGCCCAGAATACTGGCGGATTCAGCGGTGCTGATATGCAAGGATTGGGCTACAATGCCTATTTGAAGGCTGTGCATGAGAAGTTGGCAGCTACTGAAGCTCTCACTGTTGATACATCAAAGGATGATAAGTCTTATGACTTTTTCCAAGTCAGCTCTGAAAAGCTCAAGAGTCAAAAGATCAGACCCGCAGAAAAAGTGAAGGTCCTCCAACAAATCGAAAAGTTATTCGAGGACGAGAAGGACGAGAAGAAGGTGGACAAGAAGTCTCAAGGTAAGGAAAACTCAAAGGTAATCCTCACTCAAGAACATTTCTTGGAGAGTTTGAAGGAAACGAAGCCCTCCATTTCTGCCTCTGAGAAGACCAAGCTCCAGCGTGTTTACACGCAATTCTTGACTGGAAGGGACGGTACGATGCCTGACGGTAGCGCCAGTAACGAAGTTGGCGGCCGTACTACACTCATGTAACTATAAGTATCTAAACTTTTCTAATCATGCATTATTTAAATTATAGAGAGCGTAAGGTATCAGAATCAAGAGGTTTCTCTTCGGCTGCTCCGTTAACGTTGTCGCCCTCCTCTTCTTGTTCTTCTTCGCTGTTTTCTTCGTCATCGTCTTCGTTGAGATCGAAGCATACCCAGCTGGGCCATGCAATTTCGTCACGAATGATTCTTCTCAATTGATCTATCAAGAAACGTTCTACCTTTCCAACGTTCCGCAACACATTGTTTCCTAACTCACCGATTTCAGATTCAATCTTGACAGACTTGATGACGTCAATTCTTTCGTGGTTTGTTGGTGAGGAATAGTCGACAAAATTGCCGCCTGTGGAAGGTGTATTCGGAGATCTCTCGTTCGTGCCGCTGAGACCTCTCGATTTCATGAAATATTCTGATTGAGCATCATTGAGATCACAAAGGAAGGATACGAAGATGCTTTTTTTCATGTATGCCACTGCTGCCAACGAGTGTATGACTAGATCTGTAATGTATAGTTTAATAGGAAGGGTGATGAATTGAGCGGATGGGTAATTCACTAGCAAGTTCACAGTAACTTCCATTGTCAGATCACCCTCATAGTCGATTTCTATTATTGTTTGTAGATCACTGCTATCTCTTTTCACTGCTTTTTGGCCTGGAGTAATTGCCGGGCGTAGTGGATTCTGTGCAAAAATGTTTGTAGGTGTCTCTGACTCGTTCACCAGTGATATGTGATGGCCTAGTCCCACATTGTTCATTGAGTATGCATGGAAGTTCCTCAAGATATCACGAGGATCGTGAGGGATCAACGGTGGTGATGGTGGCATATCACGAAGCGTATCCTTCAAGCCGGTCTCATTAAGAGTGGTATGACCATCATATCCATATTCACTATCTTCGTCTTCAGAGTCGCTATCCAGATCACTCATGGTAGGAGACATCTGATTCTTCTCTTCTTCATTTTCGTCATCTTCCTCATAGAATTCGTCAAACGGATCCCCCACATGTCGTATGGTTAGCTCTGGTGCCTTCGAGCCTAGTGAGAACTCAGTGACTGTAAGGTTGTCGATGTACGACGGTAGCAGTAGCTGGTTAAGTTGTCTATCAAGGAACTCTCTTATAGACTCATTTATAGAATTGTCTTCCACGAGCTTGTCCCAGTTTATGTCGAAGGACATGGCAAGGCACTTGAAGGTTGTTGTAGATGGTAAGATCTGGGGCAATAGCGATGTACAGGTGCAGCAGAATCAAGCCACATAGAGGCAATTTCAAATTGGATATTATACTGTTGAGGTGAAGCAGAACAGTATATTGTTTAAAATGGCTTATTTGGTAGTAGGAAATTAGCTTTGACGTAAATTTGTAATTCTTTGGTGGGGTACATAGGAGTAGCTCAAGGCTGGCGCTTCTTCTTACACACGAAGGGAATATGTGCTAAACGAATCATATAGGAATCTTAGGATATTTAGGTACTTCTTTCACTTTCTGAATATTCTTGTTCCCTTCTTGTATAATTTCTTTTTTGATCTTTTTATTTTTCATATTAAGTTTCATTTTAATCCCGAAACTCTCAACCATACATAGAGTTTATAAGCGTGGTGCGATTTTGCAACCATTTCAACAAATGTAAAACAGCACTGATAATTTCATAAAATTACGAAAACAAACAAAGTTCAATAGAATATCGCTCTTCATTCAAGAACACCCTTAATTTCACCTTTTCAACCACTTTCACCTGATATCCACGCGTCCAACCGACCTTTGCTGTTTCCTTAGCATATCAGAGCGCATCCTCAGAAAGCTTCATGGCGCGTTCTTCAACTACAACACTTCCCCAAACATGTACGGCGATCTGGGCCACAAACTTCTTCTAGACGCCAAAAGAACGTCGAATCTTGCAGAAGTGCCATTGTACCAGCTAGAGTTGGTCAAGGATATTGTTCTGGAGATTTCAGACCTAAAAGGTGATGTCGACTATCTCAGTGAACAAGAACTCTTCACTGCAGACGCTTCTGAAGAAGAGAGAAGAGTTGCACAGTGCCAGATCTTCGTTCGACTGTTATTTATGAGACGGAATAAGAGAGCTCTTCTTGCACACCAGAAACTACGAGCTGATAAGATGAACGAGTTTCTGTGGCTTAACATAGATCCAGTGGCTACAGCTGATACCACAACAGCAGCGACGAAGAACGAATCGCTACTTCACTCATCAGGTACGACAAAGCTAGCTTTGGAGAACCTATCGAACCCAGAACAAGAATACTTCAGACAGTACCAGGATCTAATGCTAGACTTCAAATCGTCTTTTGCAGACATTGAGCTATCCGGAGATCTAGAGCCCCCTACAGATATATTCATTGACGTTCGTGTTCTTAAAGACGGAGGAGAAGTCCAGACTGAATACGGTGTGTTCAATCTCATTAAGGACTCTCAGTTCTATGTGCGTAAATCAGATGTTGACCGCTTGATCCAACAAGGGTACTTGGAGCAAATCTAGATAGGTAATAAACGAAGCGGCTAATCAGTCTTTTCTTCTTGTACACTGTCCATCTTTGGCTCAGATTGCTCCTTCTTTTCAGGCTCTGGCTGGGCAACTTCAGGCTCTGGCTGGGTAGCTTCAGGTTCGGTGGGTTCCACTTGGACACTTTCCAGCTCTTGAGGCTCAACTATATCCATGGCATCCTGGTCTTCGACTTTTGGATGAACTTCATCATCACTTCCAACCTTCTCAGCATTAACAAGCTGCTCCATATTTTTCACCTCCTTATCTAGTCTGTCTCTTCCCAAGGAAGTATGTTTCTGGTCCACACTAATAGGCAAGATCATGACATTCTCATCATTTTTATCGTAAACACCAATATTCTCATCCATAATCTTCACCTCCTTCCGTAGCCCAATGGCAATACTGCCTAGAAGCGAATATATCAGCTTGGTACCCGCAACAAACTTTTCCTTGGTTCGACTGAGGTCTTGCAGGTCCAGGGTACTGGGCTCAACATACGTGCTAAACACAGAGCCTATGTTATCAAGCAACTTGACAATGTTATTGTCTATTTCATTTAGCGAATCCAATCGCGTCTGGATGAACCCTTTCTTGTCTTCCAGAGCCATAGTGAAAGAGTAGGTTGTTTCTATATCAGATATCAACACTTTCGCACTACTAGTACTACTGTAATGTCAATTGAGCTTGGGCTATCTCGTGTCAGGAAGCTTCTCAAGCTTCTTCCAAAAGCAGGCAAACTTAAGTGTGTTCATGTGGCTGGCACTAATGGCAAGGGATCTACATTGGCTTACGTTTCTTCCATTTTGAACGAGGCTAACATACGCCATGGCCGTTTCACTTCTCCACATACTATGCTGGTGAACGATTGCGTTACGATTAATAGGCAGGTATTACCTATGGACTCCTTTAAGAAGGCGAAGAAAGAGGTTCAAGAGCATAATGATGATAATGGCATTGGATGCACTGAGTTTGAGATCTTGACCTGTGCGGTCTACATGATATTTGCAATGGAGCATTTGGAATTGTCCCTTATAGAAGTTGGGCTTGGGGGAAGACTAGACGCTACAAATATACTCAATGAAGATGAAGTACTTGTGAGTGCCATCACGAAAGTTGGCATTGACCATGAGTCTTTCCTTGGAGATACTATCTCGCAAATCGCCAAAGAGAAGGCAGGCATTATAAAGAAAGGGGTAGACTGTGTGGTTGACCTGACAAATAATAAGGAAGCGTTGCAGGCAATTAGAGAAAAGGCTAGCCATGAAGGAAGCCCATTGCATGAAGTGAGTTCGTCACCGTTGACAAGAAAGCTCATAGAACTCTCGCCCTTGAAGGGCAAATACCAAGAGCAGAACTTAGCAGTGGCGCTAGAAATTGTATCGCTCCTCAAAGAGAAGCATTCATTCAAGATATCAGATGAAGCTATAAAGAGAGGTATCACCAAGACTAGCTGGCCAGGCAGACTACAAACTGTTAAGGATCCCAAGACGGGCATCGAAGTACTAATTGATGGCGCCCATAACGAAAGTGCTGCCATTGAGTTAGCAGCTTTCCTCGAAAGCTACCGTGATGGAGACAAGGGTATCATATTTGTGGTTGCACTCACGAAAGGCAAGTCCGTGGAAAACCTCCTCAAGCATATCGTCAAGGCTGATAAAGATACAATTATCCCCACTGAGTTTCTGCCGCCAGAAGACATGCCCTGGGTGAAGTGCTACGATACTGAGTACTTGGCCCAGGAAGCAAAGAAGTATGCCAATTTAGGTGCAACCGATATCGCAAACCCCCAAGACCTTTTTGCACATTTACAGCTGCTCAAACAACAAGGCGATGACCGCAAAATTGTCGTTTGCGGTAGTCTTTATCTTTGTGCTGATATACTACGAGCCATTGACTACGCTCCTACCATATAGTGATCCGCGAAAAATAGCAATGCGTACCATCAGACCCACACGCTTAAACCGTAGCAATGACGGACTTGGAGCAGCTTCGAAGGGAGAATATCAAGAGAAACCAAGGGTTACTTAAAAAACTTAATCTTGACGCGTTAAACAAGTCAATTGCTGACGATGTGCGTGTGAAGAAAGAACAAGGCAGGCCCAAGAGGAAACCAAAGGCTACTCCCAAAGAACCTTCCTTACCCACTAGAAGATCCAGAAGACTAGCTGCTCCATCTGAATGGACTGAAGAGGAACAAAAGATCAATCTTGAGGAAGAACGTGCTCGTGAAAGACAAGAGAAACTCAAAACACTAAGGCTGTTGAAGCTCACAGGCGACTTCACGCTAGGCGACTTGATCCTCGATCGCCAACTGGGGCATCTCAAGCATGAAGGACGCGTTTTGGCTGATAAATTAGAAGATGAACCTGCTGTAAAGAAGGAGGAGGAAGATGGAGACGTGACGGAAGTCAAACAGGAGGATGAAGATCAGGATATGGATAATGAGAACTTAGACTTCCTTCTCAACCTTGGCGATAAGTATTCGGCAGGCGACTTCTTTGAACAGATTAAACAGAGGGAACAAGGACAGAGTCTGGATTTGAAGAAGGTGAGAGAGGACTTTGAGAAAGTCGAGCTTTATAGAAAAGTGCCTCCATCCTCGATCAAGGCTTCCTATAATCGTATCACAACGATGCACTTTCATCCTTCCGAAACGGATCGGTTGGTTTCGGCTGGTGATACTAACGGTAGTCTTGGTCTCTGGTCAGTTGATGAAACTACAGCAGATGGAGAGGCTCAGATCACCATTCTCAAACCACACGGAAGATCAATTTCGAAAATTACACACAATCCTGTCAATGCAGCAGAGCTCTTGACTAGTTCGTATGATGGATCTGTCAGGCTTTTGGATATTAAGCAGCTCAAATCGACAGAAGTGTTGAACATCGACATCTCGGACGATCTTATTGGAGTGTCAGATATCAACATTCTGCCTGCTGAACCAAACTTGTTGCAATTGACCACCTTGGAAGGACGCTATTATCTGCATGATTTAAGACAGCCTTTTAAGAAGATGAAAGCCAACGACTTTCTTCGTTTGCACGATAAAAAGATCGGTGGATTCACTGTGAATCCTAACTTGGCCTACCAGATAGCCACAGCATCCTTGGATCGTTCTTTACGCGTCTGGGATTTACGAAATGTTTCAAAATCAAATTCTTTATCGGAAATCGAGAATGCCAGAACTCCCCATTTATATGGATCTTACACCAGTCGTCTATCTGTTTCTACAGTGGACTGGAATAGTAATAACCATTTGGTCTGCAATGGTTACGATGACAGGATCAAGATCTTTGATTTCAGTGGAAACAGAAAACCATACAGCTTTGTTGAAGAATGGTCAAAGACATACAGACCAGAAGTAAGCAAGAAGGATGATGATCTCGTCCCTGATAATATCAAACCTTTCAATTCGATCGCCCATAACTGTCAAACCGGTAGATGGGTATCCATCCTCAAAGCCAAATGGCAGAAAACACCCGCTGACAAGTACCAAAAGTTTGCAATTGCAAACATGAACCGAAGCATAGACGTTTACGACGAAAGTGGAAACATGATTGCACACCTTAATGACGAAGAAATGACGGCCGTTCCAGCATCAGTCGCTTTCCACCCATCCCAAAACTGGGTTGTTGGTGGTACCTCAAGCGGCAAGCTCAATCTCTTCGCTTAAAACTACAAAGTAAACCAAAGTATAATGTTTTTAATTGACGCTAAAAATTACAAGAATCTAACCTCTAACACGCTTAAGCGGAAGAGGTCATGACCTGCCAGACTCTGATCTTGTTGTCGGTGTAACCGGCGAACAAGTTCTGACCGTCAGCAGACCAAGCCAAAGAGATGGCCTCTGGGTCCTTAGCCTTAGCAGAGACAGCGAACTCTGGCTTCAACTCGTCCAACAAGGTTCTCTCCTGCAAGTTGAAGATCTTGATACCAGAAGCGGTGGCAGCAGCCAACCAGTATCTGTTTGGAGAGAAAGCCAAAGCGTGAACCTCAGAAGCAGCGTTCAAGGTGTACAAGGTGTCGTTGGAGTTCAAGTCCCACAAGATGATGACACCGTCCTTACCAGCGGAAGCGTTCAAGGATCCGTCTGGGGAGATGGTGATGCAGGAGATGTAGCCGGTGTGGCCAATGAAGTCGGCGTTGAGCTCGTAGTTGTTCAAGTCCCAGGACTAAAAATGGTTAGTAAATTGCAAAAGTTGAAATAAAGAGAGATGTGAGGATCAGAGATCTTGGTGATAATTGAAGTCTCATTCGAGCGAACCCGTCTGAAGTAGCAAATATGGAAACATCATCTCACAAATGGTTAAAATAAAAGTCGCCCTAGAGCGATAAAATCAAAACATACCTTAACAGTCTTATCCCAAGAAGCAGAGATAACAGTGTTAGACTTGTTGTCTGGAGAGAATCTGACAGCAGAGACCCAGTCCTTGTGGGAAGACAAGGTGTGCATGCACTCACCAATGGTGTTCCAGACCTTGACGGTCTTGTCACGGGAGGCAGACACAATCTGTCTCAAGTTAGAGGCAATGGAAACAGACAAGACGTCACCGGTGTGGCCGTCGAATCTCTTGGTAGACTCACCGGTCTCCAAGTCCCACAATCTCAAGGTCTTGTCCCAAGAACCAGACAAAGCGTAGGCACCGTCAACGGAGATGGTAACATCCTGGACGATGTGAGAGTGGCCAATGAAGGACTTCTTTGGCACACCGTACTGGGCCTCGTCACCGGTCAACTTCCAAGCGATCAAGGTCTTGTCTCTGGAACCAGACAAGAGCAAGTCGGGCTTGGATTGGGTGGTGGCCAACGAAGTGACCCAGCCGTTGTGGCCCTCAAGGGTGCCTCTCAAAACCAAAACTTCCTGATCAGACATAACTAATTAATTTGTGGTTGTAGGATGGGAGAATAGGATTGAAAAAAATTGGGTGCAAAATGGGTGAGGAAAAAAAAAAATTTGATGGATCACGTGACCAAATTGGGAAGCCTGAACTCGTTTTCGTTCTGGAATGTACGCCTCTAGCGTGCTCGGAACTACACATTCACGCAGTGACTGCTTTTGCCGAAAGTATGGGAGACGAGAAGGGTGAAGAATAAGTTGGCATAGAGATATGATAAGGAAGAAATTAATAAAGTAGGGGAAATTGTGAAGGTATAATATGATATTTTTGAGTTTCAATTTTAAAAAGGAGTAAATTAAGGTGATTACGGTGGTGTTCTTCTGAGTCTCTTATGTATGTAAATGGCTGCGAAATGGGAGTGAAAGAGGCTAGGACGATTCGGCTCAATTAGGTCTGGGAGTCGAGGAATTAGAGTTGAATGAAAACTTATGAGATCGTGAAAACGAGCTGTTAAGGTAGAAACTAATTTCTTTGGGAATTGGTGGAATTGACATGAAATGGGCTATTGGTCTATCAGCGTCTTCTGACTGACATAGCCAGCATGGATACATAGAACGAAAAAACAAATCCGTCAAAGATAAATTATGAAAAGAAAAGCCTTTCTTTTCTCTAGCATTTCACTTCTCATATCCAGTTATTAAATATCAAGGATGTCAAATGTCAATTGTGTCCTTCCCAACTGCCTCTTCTACTATGACAGACCTTTTCGCAGCCATAGTTAGTACCTGAGAAGCTTTCTCATTTGACATGAGACAGACATGACACGGCATGGTATCCATTAATAGTGACATAATTATTGACATAAAGCAATTGGTACCTCATTAAGTATATCAACACCATACAGCGTGGTGCTTCTTCTTCTTCCCTTGGAAGGTACCGCTTTGCCAGAACACGTCTCGAGGAGGCCCCCTCTTCCATCATCTCACACCCTACTTAAATTCAAGAGAAATCAATAAACTCACTTATTAGCTACAGAATAAGATCAAATCGATAACAAACAACCCCATCATCACACTTCTACTGGTGTGCCTTAAAATCTACAGATGACAAGGCTGAGACATAAACAATACAATGGCTGTTTTTCGCAGCCATTTCCTTCTGGTCGAAGCCTCTTCCAGGTACCCAGATGAAGAGTATACTTGTTAAACGGAATAAACGTATTTTAACGGAATTCACGAACTCACAAAAAGAAGATCCAAACGGAAAATCTCTATCCTTTTTCTCTCGACTCGTCTCAGTCCATCAGTTCTCTCCATTTACCCCACAAACACCACTGCCAGAATGAGGTCCACCTCTTCATCCACCACCCCAGCCAAACACCAACCGTCTCTCAAACAAACCCCTCTTTCCTCAAATCTCTTAGACATCCACTTTTTGACAATCAAAACAACCCGTAAAACACACCTGGTCGGTCTTTCTGGTGGCTGTGGGCATATTCTCTCCAACCCTCATACAGTACATCAACATCGGAGTTGAGGTGGCGTGTTCCTTACTCTTCTTTTCATGTCAAACTCAGTCGTTGTCTTCAGTGGCGGCACGGCCACTAACGAAATCGTCCATGTGTTCAACTCGCTTTCTGCTGACGTCAGTTACGTCTTGCCTATCCTGGATAATGGAGGCTCCACGTCAGAAATCATTCGTGTGATCGGAGGCCCTGCCATTGGAGACATTCGTTCGAGACTTACGAGACTTATTCCTTCTGAGAACGAGCCGTTGAAGCGTCTTTTGAGCTTCCGTTTGGAGCCAGACCCGGTTGTGGCAAAAGCCCAGTGGAACGAGATCGTTGAGGGAACTCACCCTCTATGGAAAGACATTGATAGTGCTACGAAGGAGATTCTTCGAGCATTTTTGATCCATGTCCACGTGGAGCTTTTGAAACGGTCCAAGTTGACTGCTACAAGCAATACAAATAAGAAGTTCAGGTTCGAGTTGGCCAATGTGGGTAACTTGTTCCTTACAGGCATTCGGCTATTTATAGGCTCTTTGGACTCGGCCATCGAGTTGTTCAAGAAGTTGACGGGGATTGACAATTCGATCCAGGTGATGCCTTGTATCAGTACCAATTTCAGTTATCATATCGGTGCTCTTTTGATTAATGGTCTTATCATTACTGGCCAGTCTCAGATTTCCCATCCTTCGCCTGTGGAGGTCTATCCTCCTCCGATCAACAAGACAAGACCACCAACGCCAACACACGAGAACCAGGAGTACTTTAGTCATGTTGATACTCGTGGCGATGACATTCATTCCATTGGCTCTGCTCTTTCCTCTGACGACGAGGAGTTGGGTAACATCCCACAGTATACTCATCCAGAGCTTAAAAAGTCTCAATTGCATTTCCAGAAGACCGATGGCATCGAGCCGCTTTTGTCTCCAATCGAGAGAATCTTCTACATTTCGCCTCATGGACAGGAGATCTGTCCTGTTGCGCTGACGAGAGTCATCAACAGCATCACGAACGCTAACACACTCATTTACTCTATTGGTTCGCTCATGACTAGTATTGTTCCTATTTTGGTTTTGAAAGGTATCGGCAAAGCTATCGCCCATGATTATGCCCCTGATAAGAAACGCATACTTCTATTAAACGGATGCGAGGACAGAGAGACCTTCGGCTTGGCGGCAATCGACTATATCGATACTATCATCAAGCTGGCCCACTACTCGCTCGAGATGTCCCATCAAGACCATGACCACCTCAAATGGTGTAACTTCGTCACACATCTTGTTTACATGGAGAACCCAAGAATCGCTGTGGACGAGGAACTTCTTGAGAAGAAGAACATTAAATGCATCAAAATAAAAAGAAGTGCCGATGGAGAAGACAGGTATGATACCGACCATCTTCAAGAAATGCTCAATAAGATTGCAGCATCTTAATCATACCACATCTTAATCAACTCCTCAGAAACAGCTGACGGCGTCAACACTCCCAAATCCGTAATAAGGGCAGTGATAAATTCATGCGGAGTGAAATCAATGGTCTGTGTTTTAAGCGTACCTTCTTCCGTTTCCGTTTCCGTATATCCTTGTTCATCTAGTATAGATGAAATTCCCCTTGGTAAATCGTTTGGTGCCAAAGGGAACAATCTAACGAACTTATGCGACTCAGTAACCACGTAGAATGGTTTGTTGTTGGCCTTTGCCAAACATCCAATTTGGTAGGAACCGATATGGTTAATGATACCTCCACTCTCGGCTACACCTTCAGCTCCCACGAGAACCTTATCGATCTTATGAAGCACATATCCAACAGCATTGTCAACAATAACCTCAACTGGAATATCAGCCTCTCTGAGTAGCTTAGCCATATGGTAACCCTTTCCAGAAGGACGAGCTTCAGTGACAATCACCTTGAAACGCAACAACTTCTGAGATCTGGCCTTCTGTAAAAGCTGAAGCACCACACGAGAAAAAGAATGCACAAGAATGGTATCGTCGTCCTTAATAAAAGGCACACCAAAGTCAGCCAGCTTAGCTCTTGACTCCTTGGCTCTCTGGACGAACAATTCACCGTTTTCCACCAAGTTCTTCTTACAAGACTCCCAGTCGGAGTACAAGTTGGTGTTACGCAAAACAAAACGCATAAACAAGTCACAGCCTGCTGAAAGAGAAATGGCGTTGGAGATGGACAGTTTCAAGATGTCAATGTTGGACTTGACAAGGTTGATCAATTCCGATGACGTCGAGGGTTGTTTCACTCGAAGCATCGTCACAAGCGACTCGATGGCCGCTATAGGCATAGTCATGTCTCTATCATCCTCCAAGAACTTGAGGTATGTCTGTTTGATGTCGAAATCAGGATTCGCCATGGTTGGTGAAGATGTAGATATGAGATGGAAAAAAAGCGCGAGATGTAGCAGTAGAGAGACAGACAGCCGGTGGACAGAAGAGACGCAAGAGTGGTATGTGAAGGGTTTGGGAGCTAATGGATTCAATAATGACGTTTAAGAGTGACTTCTAATTTACAATACTTGTATTATTTAGACTTTTGGGTGTTCAAAGGAAGATAGGCTGATGGGTAGTGAAGGACAGTAATGGCTGCGAAAAGTGTCATACTGGACTAGCACCTGTCAAGTTTAACAATGGTAGGGAGGAGCACCAGAAAGTGTAAAAGAGTGATTGTGAAAAACTTAGAACAAAAGGAAGAAAATAATAAATGGCTATTAACAGCTTTCTGGGTCTCTAACTTATGGCTACACAGTGCATGGTACGACCCATAAATAGCCTGTAATCACATATCTGTTATTGCTTATATTGACAACGTTTCTCAATACGCAAAGGCATTAACTAACGGAAAATTACCTCTTGATATTCTTCTTAACATACTTTACAAACGCTTATATATGTATGTACATATCAATTGTCCAAACTATGGCTCTCTATACTGTTTGGCTGCGAAATAGTCATACACGGCTTAGGTACGCCAAACTGCTTCCCACATCTTTCAAAGAAGAAATAACAAGTAGTTTACCAATTAATGGACCCACAGAAACCTATTCAAACCCTTTTTCACCAAATTACCACCCAGTGGCATCCCTTTACGTACTACCATGGGAGGCCTAATATCGTGGGTGTACGGGTGCACATGCACCACATTATCGTTACCTATATCAGTATCGATAACCATTACTAAGACAAGAGGCCCCTTTGCACATGATGAGCAAACCTGATGCTCAAACAACGTACTCCTTACTGGAGCTGCGGCTGATTCTGAAGGGTCTTTCAACTAATCTCCTAAAAAGTGCCTCCAAGATCAAAGATCTATTGGGATTCCAGATCACCTTACTTGAGATCTTCAAGTATGAAAGCAAGAGGTTTGATGCTTTGGGTTATTGTGACGTTTCCATGGCCTTTGTAGCTCATGCTGCTAATGTCTACCTTGCTACATCATTATCAACTTCTGCTTCTCAGGAGGTAAAGCCTATCCTTAAGCAGATCACAGAACAACTACAGAACAACAAGACCAAGTTTGCGGCAATTGAGCAGAAACTCGAACGTCTTTCGGTCCTGCAACAGGTTAATTCAGATGCTGCCGATCCACTTCTTATGCGGTTTGCCAATCTCAAAACTGGTGTCCTGGAGGCTCCAGTGGCGTCTTCCTTTGAAGGCTTCTTGTATTCGGATTCTTTATCGGTCTATGAGCTTAACCACCTAATACGATCGAGAGCTGATGATGTTCTTCTCTTGGACTTCAGAAGCAAGAAGGAGCACTCCTATAGTCATATCAATTTCCTGAACGTCGTGAACATCGAGCCATCCAAGGTTACAGCATTACTTAAAGATAAGCCACAAGCTACCGATAAAGATTTAGAAAAGGCATTGTCTTTAGACTCAGAAAGTCTTCAGCTTTTCCAGAATAGACAGAAATTTGGTCTTATAGTTGCCTACAACCTCCGGTTTGGAGGGATTGGGAATGACAAGTTCCAAGCATTAGAGTTCCTGCTCTTGAACTCAGATTCCAAGGGCATCCCATCAAAGAACCCCTTCAAAGACCTTTTTGACATCTTGATGTACAAAACAGAATACTTGAGTTCGAGGCCACAACAATACCCTGTTTATTTGAACGGAGGCCTCGAAAGGTGGTACTCAACTTTTGGAGAAGGATCGTTGACAAGAAGCTCAGACACTTCTCTGGAAAAGCCCAAGGCCAATGGCAACTCATCAACCAATGGAAGTGCAAAGGCGTCTGATTCGGCGTATGTGAGGAACTTCGGCGATTATCTCGCAAGTGCCAAGTCTAAGACACCTCCATTGACGTCCTCACGAACATCACTTGATAGACAACGGAAGACCGACATAGATTTTTCGTCATCACGGCCAAGACAGCCTCCAAGTTACGAGTCTTTGAAACCTAACACTGCTCCGGTCCCAATAGAGCGCAAAGCTCCTCCTAGCATTAAACCCTCATCGCCAGTGCCTTCAGTGTCAAAACAATCACAGACTAAAGTGGAGAAGCAAGTTACATCGCCATCTAATCAAGAACTACAAGTACAGAAGACAGGTAGTTCCGAAACAAATCCATTCCTTGAAAACTTTGCAACTGGCTTGACCAACCTTGGTAACTCTTGTTACATGAACTGCGTGCTTCAATGTTTAGGAGCAACGCCACAACTTACGTCATTTTTCTTTCCAAACGTCACCAAAGGCGGTAACCAGACACTACAATCTTACCGTCAGCATATCAACGCTAAAAACAGATTGGGAACAAGCGGAGTTTTGACCACAAACTTTGTCAAGCTTTTGGCAAGTATGTTCAACAACGTGGGTAAATATTTTGCTCCACATGAGTTCAAGAAGGTGATTGGCACTGTTCCCTCTGGTCGTCAATTTGCATCATTTGACCAACAGGATTGTATCGAATTTCTTAACTTTGTGCTTGATTCATTGCATGAGGATCTCAACCAACGTGCTGTTGAGAATGGAGAAGAGAGGAGCGCAATCATGGAGCTTTCTACAGAACAAGAGAAAACCAGGGAGATGCTTCCTGTCAGACTTGCATCGACCATTGAATGGGAAAGATATCTTAAGTTGAACTTTTCGGTGATTGTGGACTACTTTCAAGGGCAATACTTATCACAGTTGAAGTGTCTCGAATGTGGTATGACATCAACAACATACAATGCATTTTCTATACTTTCTTTGCCTATTCCAGAAAGGCTCAATAGGGACAAGGTGGTTACCCTCGCACAGTGCTTGGATCTTTTCACAGATACGGAACTTCTTGACGATGATAACAAATGGCATTGTCCAAGATGTAAGAGATTCACGAAGCTGACGAAGAAGATCTCCATCACAAGACTCCCTCGTGTTCTTATTATCAACTTTAAGAGGTTCCAGATTCTGATGTCAGGACACTTCAACAAGCTTGAAACTTTTGTCAAGTACCCTGTGAACGAGACCCTCGATTTGACATCTTACTGGCCGCAGGTCGGCACTTATGTCAGCAAAGACCATAGTATGGATACCGCAAAGGAACAGCAGATACTTTCCACATTTCCACAGCGTCATCAAGACCCTCCTTTCAAGTATAAACTTTATGGTGTGGTCAACCATTACGGTAATTTAACAACAGGCCACTATACAGCATACGTTAAAAAAGCCAGTGACCTGAAACAAAGGAAAGAATGGTGTTACTTTGACGATGCCAAAATACTGTACGATTGCAAGGTGGACCAAGTGATGAACAAGAGTGCGTACTGTTTATTCTTCCAGAGAATCTAAACGTCTAGGTTGATGAACCTGCGGGCTCTGTTTCGGTGACCTTGATATTAGGATGGCTGCCCACAATGCCTTTACTCAAGCCTTCCCAGAGCCAATCACACTTGTTTTTGGATCGCACGCTGATCTCGCCCCTGAAGCCATCCACAAAGCTTCTATCATTTAATGTTATGCTGGTGGTAAAGTTGATAAACTCGTTGAATATGGCAATGGACGACCAGAATTGCAATTTTCGAAGACAGGCAATGACAAGACTGGTGACTTGACCTCCATTGAGGCAATGGACATATACGGGAGCATTCTCCAGGTGGATCATGTAATCCAACGCTTCTAGAACCGTGGAATAACCCATGGGCACCCCACGTTTCTTACCCTTACCGGATTGGGCACATTCTAGGTGTACAAGCTGGATATTTCTTTGCTGTGCAAACTCGAATAGAGCTTTATCAGTATCTTCAGTTATCGCCTCAGGAGTTAATGATATGATTGTTTTGAGGTTTAAACTCAGCAAAAAGGGGAAATTGATTTGCCGAGGGTAACCGCCACGGTGTAACTGTGGCTGGACGGTGCTGAATCTCAAAGGAGGTACGAGTGGGTCGGGTTCAACCATTGCATAATGAAAAAACGAAGTGAATGTCGATTGAAAATTACATGGTTCATATATAAAATGAGTAGGTTTTTGATGCAGGGCCAGCGAGAAGGGTTAAACGATTATTAGACTGCATGGCATGAACGTTAAGCACCAAAGTGGAATGGAAAACGTAGAATATTAAATGACAATAGGCGATGTGAAGGATGGAGCAAAAGTCTCTAGAATAATCTTGGAAGTTTGCTGTCTTCCACATTAGTGTCAAGTACTTCCTTGATGTCCAAGCGAGGAGCGACACCGGGTTCGCGAGAACCACCGGCAATGCCACTACTGTACTTCAACTGCAAAATGTCACCCACATCA
This sequence comes from Candidozyma haemuli, assembly GCF_002926055.2. Lineage (NCBI taxonomy): Eukaryota > Fungi > Ascomycota > Pichiomycetes > Serinales > Metschnikowiaceae > Candidozyma > Candidozyma haemuli. Next base: position 1,913,616 of record NW_020289906.1, on the reverse strand, counting down.
CTGAACTTGTCTAAAACGTAATCCAAGTCTTCTTTGGTCAATGCTGAACTAACACACAATCTAGCTCTGGCGGTAGCAATTGGGGTAGCTGGGTAACCCACAACAACGACAGCGATCTTCTCATTGTAAAGCAATCTAGAAAGAGCAGGCATCTTGGCTGGCAAGTACAACAACAATGGAATCACTGGAGAGTCATCAGCACCGTAAACAATAAAACCAAGCTTCTTCAATCCGAGTCTGAGGTAACGAGAGTTGAAAGCAATTCTCTTCAAACGCTCTTCACCTTCACCAGGGTTCAATGTACCGTTGATGATTTGCAAAGAAGAGACAATTTGGCCCAACACTGGTGGTGGCACAGCCTCACCGAAGGAAGAGTTGAAGTAGCTTAATCTCATTTTGTCAATGACCCACTTGTCGGCAGCAACGTAACCACCGGTAGCACCGAAGGACTTGGTCAAAGTACCCATCAAGATATCAACCTGCGAAGGAGAAACAGAAAAGTAGTCACAAACACCTCTACCGTGAGGGCCAAGGGCACCGATGGAGTGGGCTTCGTCAACGAAGAGGTAACACTTGTACTTGTTCTTCAATTCAACAACGCGAGGCAAGTTAACCATGTTACCTTCCATAGAGTAAAGACCTTCAACTGCAATGATAATCTTCTTCCATGGCCGGTGAGTTCTAGGCTGGCCCTGGGCAATCTGGTTTCTGATCAACTTCTCCAAGTCAGCCATGTCGTTGTGCTCAAAGACTTTCACGGAAGCACCAGAAATACGGATACCGAATCTGATGGATGCGTGGTTAAGCGAGTCACTGATGACAAGACAAGAAGCGTCAACCAAAGAAGCGAACAAACTGGCGTTGGTACCGTAACCTTGGGAAACAACAATGGCATCTTCCTTGCCAACGAACTCAGCAACCACCAGCTCACACTCTCTGTGTAAGTCAGTGGTACCGATGGCATTTCTAGGACCACAAGAAGAAGCACCGTATTTTTCAAGAATGTTGGTAGCGTAGTCAGTGCAGACACCTTTAGACTGGGCAAAACCCAAGTAGTTGTAAGAAGACAAGTTCAAACACTCTCTGGACTCGCCAGAGTAGGTGTATGTCTTACCCTTCTTCTCACGTTCGAAACACTTGATATATCTACCTGGAACACCATGAACGGGTCTAGCAAAACAATCATCGATTCTTAACTTCAAACGACGCACGTAGAAGTTCTCAAAGCCGTCGTACCATGGGGCATAGCCATCCTTCTCAACCAAGTCAGCATAGTCTTCAGGCTTGAAGATTTTACCGAAAAAGTCACGGATATGGCCAATCAAGATCAATATCAAGTAACTGACGAACGTAGCCAAGTGGATGACCAAAGGAGGCTCGTCATCGATAGGAGTCGGAAGCGGTTCACCGATGGGATGTTTTGAGACAAACAAGTGGTCCTTGGAGGTCAATCTGCCAAACTCAAGGTCAGCTTTAACCTCATCGGACCTATTGTCGATAGGAGCATCCGGGATATTTTCCGACATCACAACAGGGTTGTTTTAATTGGAAAAGGGGAGACACGGAGGCCGCGTAGTTTCACTTGAAGGCTGCGGTTGTTTCCAATAGGACCGAGAGCCAAACAGTGAAATAGGGAAAGTGGAAAGCCTGAGGGGGATTTGAATGCTGGCGTTCTTCGTTCTTTATTTCTCTACCTAGTAGGCTTGGTAAGCTTCCTCAAGGCGTTGTTGATGATGATTCTTGAAGATCTGGTGAGCTGTGGTGAGCAATTGTAGGAGAAAAAAGAAAAGAAGAAGCACAACAAGCAAAGGCTTAAAGTAGACAGTATTGCGAGTAAAATTTTGGTGCGACTTTTGGGTTAGGTGCAATTCGGGCACGCTTTAGGTGCACTTTTTCTTAGACGCTCGCGGGACAGACTAGTAAATTTTTTGTACCGAAACACAAAAAAAATAGGGGTTCTTGGGGAGGAAGAAGGTTTCTTCGTGAAGGTCTGTTCTGGAGGGTAGAGAAAAAAGAAGAAGAAAGAAGCCAGAAGGGTGGGAAATGGCCATCTTTATATACCACAGAATTGGGGGGAAGGCCAAGGGGCAGATGGCCACAGGGGTTGTGGGAAATGGGCCCGGAAAACGTGAAAAGAAAAATTGCGTTTATTGCTTCCGTTCTTTGAACTTCACTGTGCCTCATGGTGGTTGTGAGTAACAGTGGCTGCGAAAAAATGAATCCTCAACATATGCTCATGAGAAAGTAGAAGCATGGGTGATTTTTGCGCAAAACAAAGAATGGCATTCGTAAGCGAAAAAAAAAAACGAAATAGGAAAAGGAAAAGGGACAAGGACAAGGGATCCGGCAGAATTAGTTTTAGCCGTTGGCATTGCGTATATTTTTCGATTTTTCGCTTCTGCTGGGGGTGCTGTTTAGCCCGCTTCCGCTGCCGCTACCCTGGTAGCAAAACTGTATCCTCTCTGCTGGTCTCCATGAAGCTTAATTACATGCTCGTGCGCAGGTACTTCCCAGTCAATATGCCCAATGGCTAAGACAGTTGTCTGGGGCATCTCTTGGGCAATGTAATCATGGCATTTGTTCATAACGGCTTCATCGTCCATACATGAGAAGGCCTCATCAAGAATTAAAATGTCTGGGTTCTTGATGGCGGCTCGGAGGAAAAGCACAAGCTTCTGCTGGGATACAGTCAATTCGTAGAATCGCTTATTTTCAACCTGGGCCAACTCTGGCGCAAACGTTTCCACCAACTTTTGCGCTTCCTTAGGGAGTTCCTGCTGATGCTTGTAAATGAACTTGAAGTTCAGATTCCCTATATCCCTCACTAACCCATTGTACACCACGTCGTGGGCTATTGCTCGAGGCGGAACTGTGGCATGGAGCTCGGGAGATGAGATGCCGATCCGGTTATTCACATCAAAGTAACTTACACCTTGCCCTGTTTTGCGCAACGTGCCATCAATTGAAATCACAGACCTCCACAGCTGTGGATGGTCGGCGGTGATGAGGGAGAGAATGGTGGTTTTCCCCAGCCCGTTCTCTCCCAAAATGCGCCAACGTGAGCCTCGCTCAATGCCCCACGTAAAATCTTTTAATACGTCCAAGCCCCGGTATCTTACGAAAGCATTCTTGAACTCTACTATGGGATCCACCGTGGTGGTGTTCAACGTTTCAGGCGCAACTTCCCTAAACGCAATTTTGGCACTTTCAGCTTGCTTCGTTTTGTGTAACTCGAGAACGTCTTTGTGCTTTTCAACAATAGCCTGACTAGCGGTGGTCTTGGGCCCGCAAACTGTCAAACCGGATTCATCGGCGTAGCCTAAATTATCGACCCATTCGGGCACACTGTCCTGGATCCGGAGCCCCAAAACCACTCCAGCATTGAGCTCCAACGCAATGCGCCTTAGCAGCTCCGACACCTTTTCCGTTGCTTTCGGGTCGAGGCCAAGGAAAGGGTCGTCTATCACAATAAGACGGGGTTTGTTGATGAGCGCTTTGCTGATTCTGGCCCTTCTCATTTGCCCATTGCTGAGGCTGTTGATCCACTTATTGCGCAAGTGGTTGAGGTTGAAATATTCACAAAGTTTATCCACATATCCGTCGTTCTTGGAAACCACAGTGTTACTGTTGTAATTGTTGGCTCCAGTTACGTAGTTGATCACCGAATTGACATCGTCTGACATCTCTAGCTTGCCCTTGTATGAATATGACTCATATCTTGCAGCCATATGGACCTTATCAAGACCAGAGTTCTCCTTAAAGTTAAGATGCTGGATCTGGTCACTGCGGTGTAGATCATTAAACTGTGGGTACACTCTGCCAAGCGGCGGTTCTGGAATGTATTTTGCAGCCACTACATTCAAGAAGTTCAGCTTTTGCGGTCCAGTGATAGCATAGAAAGCTTTACCGGCGCCGGTACCGGGGGCCTCAATGTCGAATTTCGGAATTGGGTTTTGGAAAACATACTTTTGCGCCGCCAAGTATCTTGTTTCCGCCACGAAAAGAGCATTCCGTATCTTAAGTAACGACATGCCGTGGGGGAAAAAGTGAAAGCACTGGTAAGTAGCTTCAACTGTGCTTAGATAGATTTCCAGCATATACTGTTTATTTTGCACGTGCGCAGAGTCACGCGCGCTCACTCGCACCACTACCCTGAACCTGAACCTGGGGAATAGGCCCCCTACACTTCCTAACAGAAGAACACTATAGCATCCACAATGGACTTAGCAGACCCTATTGTTACCCAGGAGGGCCAGACCGATACAGAGAAACCCGTGCCTTCCAACGAAAAGACCGAAGAGGTGATTCACCGTCTTGAAGGTGAGATTGACCAGGCATATTCTACGGTTGAGGCTAAGTTCCAGTCCTTGTGGACCAATGCATCTAAAAATGCTCTGGACATCCAGGAGAAGCTTAAGCTTGACGAGAAGAAAGCGTCGTTGGTCGCTCAGCTTAACACAGCCAAGGAAAACATCAATAACAGCAAAATCGTCCAGGACAATGTCCAGTCTGTGGATGCCCAGCTCAAAGAGATAGGAGAACAGGTCAGGGGACTCGAGAAGAAGATTGATTTCGGCAGCTTATCAACTCAGGCGAACTCGGCTTTGGATTCTTTGGACTCTGGTTTGGAGTACGTGGAAAAAGCAGCGGGTAAGTACGTGAGCCAGTTCTCGTCCTTCTTCTCCAGCATTGTTTCTGTGGAGCCCAAGGAGGAAACTCCACCACAGGAATCTAAAGAGCCAGAAACTCTTTTCACCAATCCTAAATTTCCTGGCGGAAACTACGGGTCTACTAGGTTCGACAGTGAGCTCTTCAAATTGCACACCACTGAATCGCTTCTCTTGGACGATTCCAAGGACGATGCATCAGAAAAGGAGAAGTTTGACGTTGAGGCTAAAACTACTGAGATTGCTGATTTGCTCAAGCAATACCCTGATACCTTGGAGAAGCTTATGCATAAGCTCGTGCCCGTCGAGCTCTCGTACGATACCTTCTGGTACAGATACTTTAAATTAGAAGACGACATCAGAGCCAGCGAGCAGAAGAGAAAGGAACTTCTTACCAAGAAGGAGAAAACCACTGAAGAGGCTGGCGAGGATGATGATGACGATGACGAGGAGTTTACTTGGGATGATGAAGATGATGAGGATGACGACGTCGTGAAGGTGGAAAGAGTCCAAGACGATAAGCAGTAATCACGCAAGGTAACTTTCTTCACTCGCTTTTGGAAGTGGCCGTTCGACATGTTTTTGCTATCGTTAGGCTGCCATTTGGTGCGAGATAAGGTTCATCCTCGGTTCTCGTCGCTTTCGTTTACTTTCACGGCTTCCCTCGGCCATCGGAAAACGGAATATCGATACCAGAGACCAAATGCTCGAGATTATCGGCTTCTTTTCCTCAAAAAGTAAATTCGGGGTCTCGGGTGGACTTCCGTGATTGCGAAAATGGTGTCTGTAAGAGGACTTTTACGAGCCTAGTCATTCACACGACAACCATGATATCTCCATTCACCAAGCACCAATGCCCCAACCCACTTTCAAATGTCTTCAGCAGCGTCCATCGTTAAATAAGACGGCCAAAACTACGGCATCTCTACGGGGACCCTAACTGGCCTGCATACTACTATCAACCTTCAATCCCGGTCCCTGGCGTAGAAATAAGCTCTTTCCCCCAGTCCTTACTCTACAACCACCCTCCCCTTAATACTCCTATGCCTAAAACGTATACTCAATACCACCAGGGCCACAGTCCTAATACGTCACATTCACGACAGCGCAGTTGGGGAAATCCCCCAACCCAATCACCCGCAACCAAGAGAGTATGGGTGAAGAAGGAAGACGGTCCCCCTACAACGCTCATGATGGGGCCTCAAGACTTGGTGGATGACCTCAAACTTGCCATCACATACAAATATCCTACAACGCTAGCGCGTCAGTTTGACCCTGCTGACCTTCAGATTCATCTCAAGGTGCCCGACGAGCCAGTGAAGAAACATAAACCTAAACAGAGTTCGCTTAATAGAATCGTGCTGGAACAAGAAGAGTCCAATAGTCTGAATAGTGGAAGTGGTATTGCAACCAGTCGGCTGCCTTCGTTACCAGCAGCCTCCACATTTGGCGGGTCGATTGTGGTGTTGGAGCCTGACCAGAACATATGGGATATCTTAGATGAGTACTTTGGAGGATCCATGCACATGGGAGAGGCACTCAATATTGTTGCTGCTCAAAGACAACCGTCAATGCCATATGGGTTTGTGGATGTTCCCGATAGATTTAATCTGCGGCCTCTTGATTTCCCCCAGGGCCACAGGATATCTAGCTCCATGGAAGGAGGCATTATCCCTCCTGCTCGTGGTACTTCGCCAACGAATGTTCTTATGAACAACTACCATCATCCTAAACCGCAGCACGCATTCCAAGTGAATGCTAATACCATCACTAAGAACACGTCCGTGTCTCCATCTCTTTCACACCATCGTCTATCTCCTGTTAATGGAGCTGTCAACGTCCATAAGAGATCGCACTCTAATCCTCCACAACTGCCTTCTATGGCCAACGTTAACCATATGACGAAGAACAATGGCCAAGCGGTGTTGCTTCTACCGAAAAACTTTACCTTGGGAGAGCAAAGTCATCTCAAACGTTATTCTTTGGATGAGAATATGGTCAACAAGAATTTCCCAGCGTCGGGCCACGGCAAGTCGTTGTCTGATTCTACGAACGTCACCAGTATTGGAGTCAATAAGGAAGCTGGTGACTCGTCTTCAGATTTGGAAGAAAGAGCTAATGCCACTTCCCGCAAGACAAGCCAGGAGCTTTCTCGTTCAGCTAGCGGCGCTCATGAGCTTCCAACAGAAGTCAAGCCAAAAAGATCTGATAGCGGCAAGAGCGCTCCAGGTACGCCGTCTAAATCTTCAAATGGCCGTGACGGGCTAGCTCCAGCAGACGTAAGAGATGCCAAACCAACCTCCACATTCGAAAGAGTTCTTCCGTCCCTTCTCGTTTTGGTGGTGGAAGATAACGCCATTAATCAGGCCATTTTGGGCGCTTTCTTGAGAAAACACAAGATTAGATACCAGATTGCTAAGAATGGTCAAGAGGCCATCGATAAATGGAGAAAAGGTGGATTCCATCTTGTTCTAATGGATATCCAGCTTCCGGTAAAGTCTGGAATTGAAGCTACAAAAGAGATTCGTTACTTAGAGAAGGTAAACAGAATCGGTGTATTTGCCCAGCATGAACTCTCCAAGCTGAATGGCCAAAGTTTGAAGGAAGACGAGAAACTAGACCTCAGCGTCTTCCGTTCTCCAGTTATTATCGTGGCTCTTACAGCCTCTTCCAACTCCTCGGTCGATAGAAAGAATGCTTTGACAGCAGGCTGCAATGACTTCTTGACCAAGCCCGTCAACTTGGTTTGGTTGCAAAATAAGATCACAGAGTGGGGTTGTATGCAAGCGCTTATTGATTACGACGGCTGGAAGGTGAAGAGATCTTCGAAGGGTGAGCCAGCGAAGGTTGCCGTCAAGAAAGCCCCTGGAAATACCAAAGAATTGGAGAAGCCATTGACTGCTTCCTAGGTCTCCTAGTGTTACCAACATGTGTGGTGTACTGGTGAGCTTTTTCACTTCAGCGAGGAAAAAATTAAAGCTTGACTAGTTGAAAGAGCTACACCCACAAGGCCCTTACAGAAAGAAGATGTCAGAAGAAAATACTCAAACCTCCACCGACATTTCCACGGAAGACTCCACCAAGAAGGACACTGTTTTGCCTTTGGAGGTCATTGATCGCGCCATTGGCACTGACATCAAGATTCTCCTCACCAACAACAAGGAGTTTACCGGTAAGCTCGTTGGCTTTGACGATTTCGTCAACGTCGTGTTGGAAGAGGCCACTGAAATCGATGGCGACGGTAACCAGGGTAAGAAGATTAAGCGTATGTTGTTGAACGGCTCCCAGATCGCCATGTTGAGCCCATCGTTATAAGCTTGACGTGTATTTTAATTTAGAGGCATGGACGGCCGAGGCCAGCCTTTGGCTTCTCCAGACGCTCCATGAATGAAGTTTTCAGGATCTTGTAAGATGCCATTGGAGACGTGTTCATCGAGGGGAAACAACGCCAGCAGAACCAAGGCTTAGCTTCAAGTACCCCAAAGCACTCGACCGTATCCCTGGGGAATACCCAAACAAATCGTCTGAAACATCTTCAAAAGATACGAAAATGCTTCCAGAAGCTTCCTTGCCGTTAGCTTTGCCTTGCTGCTTAGTCGTGCGGCAGTGGCAATTTCGCAGTGCCCTATGTATCACTAATATCAACACCCCGGACTTTACCTACTCCACCTGATACGTCCTTGTAGAATGAAACTCACCATCTCCAACTCCAATAATGGCGATATTTTGGCCATAGACTTCCCCAGCAGTCTTACTATCGAAGATTTGAAAGCCTACCTTGAAGTGGAGACCAATATACCTCCCAGCTCACAAACCTTGATCCATAACTCCAAAGCCCTTGTGGATTCGAAAAAAACCCTCGAAGAAAGTGGAATTCAAGATGATGACTTGATAGCTTTATCCCAAAGGTCTCAGAGCTCACAGACTCCAATGCCCCAACAGGCTTCTTCTTCTCCAAACACTCAAAACACGAACCAGCCAACCTCGTTTGACCAGAACCCACAACTTGATTCTACAATTGAAGGTATGAGATTACAAGCACTTCTGAACCCTATGGCTTTGGAACAGATGAGATCAATCAATCCAGGATTGCACTCTTCAATTAACAACCCTACTCAGTTCAGAGAGGCGTTTCTTCAAACAGCCCAGGCCATGCAGAATCCCACCAGAAGAAACGAAGACGAGCTTCGAAGACTTGAAGCTGATCCAGATGATCCAGCAAACCAGGCAAGAATCATGGAGATTATCAGACAGCAGCAGATAGACGAGAACTTGCAATTGGCTGCTGACATATCACCAGAATCGTTTGTTCCTGTTAGCATGTTGTACATTAAGCTTAGGATTAAGGGTACGAGTATTTATGCTTTGGTGGATTCTGGAGCTGCTCATACGATTATTTCTTCTGAGATCGCTGAAAAGTGTGGGTTGTCTAACTTGATTGATACGAGGTATATCACTGAAGCTAGAGGTGTGGGTAAGCAGACATCCAAGGGTAGAATCCACAGTGCCCCAGTGAGTATTGGTGACTCGAACGCCGATATTCCTTGCTCGTTTACTGTTTTGGATTGCAATGTCGACTGCCTTTTCGGCTTGGATATGCTTAAAAGACATAAGTGCAGCATTGACTTGAGCAAGAATGCATTGGTTATAGGCGACATCGAAACACAGTTCTTGAGTGAGCTGGAGATCGAAAAGCACATCAAGCCTATGGATAGATAGACACTATGATTCTACAATAGCAAGGTTATCTCATCTAAATTCTGTAGCATGAACGTATATAATGTACTCTTAATGGTTTACTCGTCGTGTTCGAAGTCACGGTCGGCAGCACGGTTCTCCAAAACCAATGGCTTACCAGTGACACGGAAGTAGAGATCCTTGATGTCGTCGGTGGCAGACTCGAAATGGGAGGAAGCGTCGTAACTCTTGGAAAGGTAGATGCTGTTCTCGCTGCCGTCATCTTGTGGCTCATACAACTCTGCAAGGCCCATCAAGGTGTCAAGACGGGAGCCCAAAAGCTTGAAGGCAGGCTCCAACTCAACGTGTGGGGTAGCGGTCTCCACAATTGTGGAAACAATGGCCAAGTAGTAGCCCTTTGGAACAACACAGTGGACATCAGACAAGACGGCTATGTAAATGTCGTTTTGTCTGCCGACCTGGTTCTGTGGGATGATGATTTGAACAGAGTCCAAGTCGTGAGTATTAGGAACTGGGTGATCCATAATGCACATGGCTCTGATAACCTTCTGGCCAGTCTTCTTGACACGCTCAGGGAAGTAAGTAGGGTCGGCAATGACGATTGGAGCCTTAGCGACACCCTCCTTGGTCTTCACACCGGCGAATTTCTTGTCATCGTCGTACAACACCTCGTCAATAGGCGTGTCCAACATGTAAGTACCACCGTAAATGGCAGATAATCTGGCGAAACCCTGTGGCAATTCGCCCAAACCGTACAATGGGTAAATGTATGGCGACTTACCGTACTTGGCGACGGACTGGACGTAGAGAAGGATTCTCTCATAAGAAGGTCTGGCAACCTCATTAAGGTAGTCGTCGTTAGCCCACAAAGCCATTGCATGGCCAATGAAGTCCTTAGTACCTCTTTCTAACCCGAAGTGGGTAAACACCTCGTTCATGGTGTTCTTGTCCAAGTCCAAACCCTGGTGGGTGGAGGCCACGTTATCGTCGTAGTTGGCGACGAACTCAAGGAATCTCTTCATTCTTCTCTTCTCAAAGATACCCATCAAAGACGACTTCAATGCCTCGACTTCGTTAGATGGAACCTTACTGATTCTGCCAGATCTGTACACGTAACTGCCGCCAATCTGCTTGAACTCCATGTACTTGGTCACATCTGTGTGTACAAGAATGTTGGCCAACTCACCATTGGCCATCAAAAACTTGGGAATCAAATCGACACACCAGTCTCTGTCTCTACCGGTAATAGTCTCTGGTTTCTGGGCAGAAGGCTTGAACTTACTGTACAATTGCAGCAAGTTCAATGAAGCCAGTTCACCACCATAGAAGTCCTGCTTGTCAATGTGGAGCACTTTCTTGCCATCCACAGACAAAAGACCAGAAAGAACACACTCGGTAAGACCAGTGCCGAGGACAATGACGTCGTAGTTTTCGTCCATGTTTTGTGTTGTTGTCTCGCTGAAAGCACAAACTGGGGGAGCAATGGATATAAGGGTTACCTGGGAGGTGTAGGTTGCAGGCACATCCGTACACCACACAAGGGTAGATAGCTGAATCGGTGAAGGGAAGGCAAGAAGGAAGGTGTGGTTTTGTTAGTTGTCTAAAATGAAGTTGTAAGGGCCTTAATAGTTCTTTACTTAATGGTTTTAGGGTGTTTGTGTGGGGAAAAATGGTCCTTGCTTGTCGCATATAGTGAAACATGGAATCGCAGTTCCCCAAAATACGGACCAGTCGGGGTTCTACGAAATGGGAAGAGTTCACAATGTCAAGCTCATATATAGTTGTATGTGTTCTTAAACATTGCCCTCCAGACATTTACTGGTTGGAAATGCCATTGGATGAGCCCAGAGCTGGTTATCATTCCAGATCTTCAATTTCGCAGCCATTCGGTACCTACAATCAGAGTCTCCAACGTATCGTCTTACTATTCACATACGGCCTTTTGCCGTCCATATCCCTTAAATCACATTGTGGAATCTGTCCTTACCCTGAGCGGTGCTCTCCTTGATGATCTTAGAGATCTCGTGTGGGTCAGAAGTGATCTTGGTGAAGTTCTCGAAACCGTCCTTGGTGATAAGCAAGTCATCCTCAATTCTGACACCACCAATAGAGTAGTACTTGTCGAGAACATCAGTGTTGATGTATTTCACCTTCTCTGGGTCCTCAAGCACATCCTTCAACAAGAATGGAGAGAAGTACACACCTGGCTCATCGGTAAGCACCATACCTTCCTTAAGAGTACGACGCAATCTCAAGTATCTCAACTTTGGATCTGGGTCGTCGTAGTTAGGACGTCCACCGACATCGTGAGTGTCCATACCCAAGACGTGACCAAGACCGTGTGGGAAGAAACGAGCAGAGATGCTCGAATCGAAGATCTCTTGCTCTGGGTAGTCCTTGAAAATACCCAATCTGATGAACTCCTTGATCATGACTCTGTGGGCAGTCAAATGGATATCGTCCCAACGAGCACCAGGCTTGATCATGTCCATGGTCTTGCGCTGCATGTCCAAGACAAGGTTATAGATGGTAAGGTGCTCCTCGGTCCAGTCACCGTTGATAGGGAAACATCTGGTAACGTCAGAAGCGTAGCAGCTCCATTCAGCACCAGCGTCTATGAGCACAGATCTCTTGTTCTCAATTTCGTCATCGTTCTTGACATAGTGCAAGGTGGAACAGTTTGGACCAGAGCAACAGATAGGGTCGTAGGACTGGTACTTGGAGCCTTGTCTAAGAGCATGGTACATGAACTCAGCATGGATATGGGTCTCGTTAGTTTCAATTGGCGTAGCAGACATAACAGCAAGGTGGCACTTGTCGGTGATGAAAGAAGCGTGTCTCATCAATTCAATCTCGTACCAGTCCTTGATGAGTCTGGACTCGTCCAAGGCATGGAAGAAGTCTGGGTCCTGTTCAGTCAAGAACAGATGCACACGAGCATTGTACTTGTTGTGGTCAGTGGTGTGAATGGTGTATCCTTTAAGACCACCCACGATCTTTTCAAGGTCAGTAGCGTACTTGACTTCATCCACATCAAACTTCTTCAAGGCATCTTCAGGCAGTAATGGCAAGCCAGACCACATCACATCGTCGTAGTCAATGTCTGGAAGGATCAACGTCAACTTATCGTTGGCAGCGTCATACAACACATGGGAACCAGGAATCTCCACTCCAGACAAGTAGAAAAAGTATCTGTTCTGACGAATAGGCTTTGTCTGGTCGGAGTACTGCCAAAGCTCCAAGTCCTCACCGCTCATAAAAAACGCAAGCTTTTCAGCCAGCTTAAGCTGCTTCTTCTGTTTAAAGTGTTTCAAAACACGAGCATTATGCTCTCTGGCCGGGTACTTGTGGCCCTTCAAACTAGCTGGTCCTTCGGTGCTCATAGTTGGTTATAGATGGAGATTTTGCAACTGGCAAGAGTGCCGCACTATATATGGCAGATTTTTGTTGTACGGCACTTTTTCTTGTCTTGGTGCACGGCACTGGTACAATTTAAAGGCAGATTTTGTGGGGCAGGGGAAGCCGTTATAGTTTAGGGGTGATTTTTTGGGGGCAGGAGAAGGAGATGGGGGAGATCTGGGGATTTGAGATGGTTTTTTGGTAAGGCAGGTTTTTGTGGTGAATGGCACTGGCTGCGAATGCCAGGGCATTTTGGAGAAGAAGAAGGAAGGCTAAGAAATGGAGGCATGGGATATTAAGGGAAATTATGGGGGAGTTGAAGATGGAAGATGGTTGGGTTGGTTGGGTTTGGTGGATAGTGGTGGGGGGTTGGAAGTAGGGGAGGTGTCGGGACATTGGTGGATGTCTTCCTCAGCTACTGGTGCTCTGTATGGACTAAGCTGAGGCTTCATGGATGTATTCGCTGAAGAACATGTAGTTGTCTGTAATTTGGTATTTGGTAAGTTTATGACGGCGTATACGAATTCTGGTGGTTTTAAAGAGAAGTACATGGAAGATGGTGCTTGTTTGGGTACTTGTGCTGGCGGAGGACACAGAGTGTGAACTGTGGAAGGCCCATTTACTCTAGGCATGAAAGGCTATGGAGATGAAACAAAACAAGTACTCTTTTCAATAAATTCCTTGAATTTCCTATGTTGACGAGTCTCGAGGTTGAAGAGCCTACTCACAGTATATAATCACCAAGAGTTCCTCAAAGTGTTACTTCCTTAGCATACTTCCAGATCTAGTTTGCAGCCATTTCGAGTACTACCAGTGTAGATACAAAATGACGAATTATACAATTTTTTGAAAGTTAATATGCTCTTTTATAGTATAAAGATAAAAGTCTTTAATAGAAAACTTCATCCTTTTTTGCCTTATTTTTCCTTCCACTTTGCCAAAGACTGTTGTCCTTGTACTACCATTAGTACTACCACTTTTTATGGTTGCGAAATCTGACTAAGAAGCACTTCCAGCACTCACACCACTTAACATTAAGCATCAAAAGGAATTTCCTATAAATGGACTTGAACAATTCAAAAGAGTAAGTTTAGACCAAGACTCCCTTAAAACAGACCTATTTTTATAGCCAATCTGAACCTCCCTAGATCCACACATTGAGCTCAACCTTTCCACATATACCCTCTCTTTCCCGCCCAAACACTCCCAACTTGTATTTCCTCAAGCTTCTTCACTTCCACCAAAGACAATCATCCCCCAACACTCACTCAAAATCCATTTTTCACTCTTCCTAGCTCCATTTCTTCCATCTTCCTAGATCTGGTACAACTCCAGTAGTGCACACACCGGCTTGCCACTATCAATGCGAACAGTGAGCCACCAACATCAACTAAATCAACTACACCATGGAAAGATTACAAAGATTGCTCGGAGGTAGCAATGGCCTCGTGCAAGGAGGGGCAGCAATGAACGATGCACCTGCAATCGATAATGCCGAAACAGTCTACATTTCTTCATTGGCATTGTTGAAGATGCTTAAACATGGCCGTGCCGGTGTGCCCATGGAAGTGATGGGTTTAATGCTTGGTGAGTTCGTGGATGACTTCACTATTCACGTTATAGATGTGTTTGCCATGCCCCAGTCGGGAACTGGTGTGTCTGTGGAGGCTGTGGACGATGTTTTCCAGACTAAGATGATGGATATGTTGAGACAGACAGGCAGAGACCAGATGGTCGTGGGATGGTACCATTCCCATCCTGGTTTCGGATGCTGGCTTTCGTCCGTTGATGTTAACACACAGCAGAGTTTTGAGCAGTTGAACAAGAGAGCTGTTGCTGTGGTTGTGGATCCTATCCAGTCTGTCAAGGGTAAGGTCGTGATTGATGCTTTCCGTACCATTGACGCCACTACATTGATGAGAGGCCAGGAACCACGTCAATCTACTTCTAACGTCGGTCACTTAAACAAACCATCGATTCAGGCTCTTATTCACGGCTTGAACAGGCACTACTACTCGTTGAACATCGACTACCACAAGACGCTGTACGAAACGAACATGCTTATGAACTTGCACAAGAAGTCGTGGCAAAGCGGCTTGGAGATGGCTGACTACAACCATGCTGACCATGAGAACCTAGAGAATATCCAGAGTTTGGTGAAGATTGCCAAATTATACAACGAACGTGTTGCTGAAGAAAAAGAGTTGCTGGAAGAACAGCTAAAGACGCGCTATGTCGGTAAGCAAGATCCAAAGAAGCATTTGTCGGAAACGTCAGAGAAGGTGATCGAGGAGAACGTCTCCTCTTTGTTGACGAGCAACGTCAATTCTCTTGCCATCCAGTAGTCATTCATTCTATTTACAATGATATAATGAGAACAGGATTAATGTAGAATACCCATTGATGTTTACGAGAAACGTTCGAGGACCACGCTTCGACTCTCCTTAACTATGTCCACATAGGCATCCTTTGCAATCATTCTTCCAATATGAGTCCCTTCGCTAACGAATTGGTCAATGATGAACACAAATGCAGCGGTTTTAAGCTCAAGAATGGTCACTGACTCACTCTTTTCGCTTTCCTTAACGTAGTTCCAAATTAAAGGCAAGTTTCTTTCAAACTGGCACATTTTCTCGAAAAGAAGTTTCTGCAAAGCATCAGAACTGGACTTGTAGTAAGCGTCCTTGATATCTTTGCTTCTGGCTGCAGCATGGAATCTATTTCTGTGGAAAAGCAGTGGGTACTTGGCCTTAAAGGAATTCCACCCTGGAATATCGTTTAGAAGACGACTTATAAGAAGACTTTCAAGGTACTCATTGCCATCTGCTTCCTTTAAAAAGCCAAAAATCTTAGTTAACCTTGTTCTATTAGAATTGGCAACATCCGAAAGAAGTATAAGTATCCACAAGTCATTGAGATCATCTAGAAACAGATTGATAAGAAGCTCAATGACACTGCCACTGAAGTTTTTCTTCGTAATAGAATCCTGAATCTCATGTGATTTCACCACATTGGCAGTATCTTTCGTTTGTTCAACCAAAATGGGCAATTCGTTGGTTGGTGATGCTTCGTATGATAACGTTACCATGCCGTAAGGAGACTTCTTCTCGTCTTTGGGAATAAAAAGACCATGGCGATGACAAAGAATAAGACAGTCAGCCAATGAAAAGGGATCTGTCGGGAGCGTTTTGCCTTCTATCTGGGCCAATCCATGAACGCCTAAAGTGAACTTTGAAGAATCCGATTTGGAAGGTTCTTTTAGGCCAAAGTAAACAAAACCTTCATCACTTTGTTCACTGAATATAGGAGGGTACGATTTTAGTGGAAATGTATCGAAAAGAGTCTTTATAGGCCCCGGTACCTGGAACATTATGAGTTGGTGATGTACTATCAATACTTTCAGTTATGCCATTGCGCGCACTTACGTAGGTTGGAAGAGAGAGTCAGTCGTGATACATATCAGTATTTCTAGATAGGGCCGGAGGCTGGGGACCGGCGGAAGCCCAGTGTTGCAAATGTGTTATGATAAAAAATTGGAACACGTCTCTTGAGTTCCTAGTGTCGATTACTCCTCCTCCTGTGGGACCAAGTCAATAGACAAGTCGTACCACGTCTCGCTGCCGTGCTTAATGTCGCTAGCACCGTGGTACTCAAAACCAATCTTCTCGTAGAATGGGATCAACTCCTTGTGTGCCACAATAATAACCTTGCTGCCCAAGTCCTGGTTGGACAACTTCTGGATATAGTCATGCATCAACAAAGTACCCAAGTTCTTACCTCTCCACTCTGGGTCAATCACCAAGCCGTGAATGGCAACGTTACGAGCGTATTCGACATGGCCAGCGTCCTTGTCCTCTTCGCTTGGCAATTCCATGGCTCCCTCGGTCAACTTCTCGGTGGGGGTCTTGGTAGCGGTAATGTGACCAATCAACACCTCCTTAACCACAGACAGCTTAACAGGCAAGCTCTGGTAGTCCTCCTCATCGTTCTCCTGGTCCAGGTCTTTCAGAGCCTTGTTGTTGGCTTCAACCTTATCGTCAGAATCCTTCTTGGAAGCATTCTCAGCGTTCAATTTCTCTGCAACTTCAGGCAAGTTGATGGCATTGTACTTGACACCATACTCCCTGATAAACAAGCCGGAACATAGTTCAGGGCAAGCAATTAGTCTGTATTGCAACTTTTCTCTGTCAGCTCTCTCATCTTCGGGAAAGCCCTTGTTCTCGAGCAGAACACATTTATCGAGGTCCTCCACCGTCAAAGGACGAATGGACAAGTTCGGCGGGAAATCGGACATAATAAAGCTAGCTTTCGGCGGAAGTAGGATGGGCTTTAGAGAGGCAAACTGGGAATTGACGAGTACTCACTGAGATCTAACACTGGGTAGTGCGAGGCTGAAAATCTATCACGGAGCCGTACTGGTACGGGTCACAAGATGGAAGCAATGTAGGGGAGCTCTGAATTTAGAGAATTTTAATAAAGGTAGATGGAATTAGCTTTGGTATTTGTTTACCATTGACTATGACAGGGAGGCTTTTAGAAAGCATATATCGGATGGGATGAGATATTTCTGTCCGTAGTGAGTACTCACCAGAGCCACAACAGGCTGACGCACCATGATGCAGTAAGTCTGGTCAATGACACTTGCTCTGTGAAGATAAGAAAAAAAAAATGTCGATTTTTTGAAACGACAATTTTTCGTAGTTCTTGTAGCAACAAAGTGCTTTGAGCTGCTGCTTATTTACTCGAGCTCGTTGTCTTTAGGAGCAGCTGGTGTGTCTTTCACCAAGGACAGACTGACTTCCCATAAGTGTACAATGTTATCATCAGCAACGGAGGCAAGCGTCCAGTCGTCAAATGGACACCAACTGAGGTCAGTGACACCGCCAGTGTGACCTGCGTGCATCATAAAGATCTCTGGACATCCATCTTCGGCATCTTCTTGTGTCTGTTCCTCTCCAATCTTGGCCAAATCCCAAAGAATAACTCTTCTGTCCTGGGAACCCGAGGCAATAATACCGTCTTTGTGTGGAGAGAACTCAAGACTTGTGATGGCGTCGCCATGGCCCATCATTGTGTGAAGTGGAGTGCTAGACTTGGAGATTTTTCTCAAATCCAAAAGGTTGATATTGGAGTTGGTATTACCAAGCGCAAGCAAGTTACGAGAAAAGGGCGAGAACGAAAGCGAGTTAATACCCTTGGAATCCTCGTTGTGGAAGGTATGCACGGCCTTTTCTGGAGTACGAATATCGAATAGTAGCAACAGCTTATCATCAGATACAGATCCGAATAAGTTCTCATCGAAGTGGTGCCACTTGACATCATTCACAATATCGCTATGGTTCTGGAATTTGTGCACGAGACCGCCGTTCTTATCGAGATCGCCAACGTTAGTCAACGCCACGGAATGGTCATCCGAAGAGGAAAGCAAATAATTGTCCTTGAAGCTGTTCCATGACAAACCATAACCGTTCTCGGTGTGAGGAGAAACATGGCCAAACTTTTCATTGTTAGCCAAGTTGTAAAAGTCAAGTTCGCCTCCACCATTAATTGTAGCAATTACATCAGGGTTCTGTGGCTTGTAACGGGCTCTGTTGACCTCACTTGAACACTCAACCTTCTGTGTAATCTTGATCTTCGAGGAGATCTTTTTATCGGAGCCTTTGATTGGCAATTGTGTGGAAGCAACTTTCAAGTGGTCCTGGGCTTCGCCAGATGTATGGGTTCCAAGCAACAACTTGGCGTTAATCACGTCTGATGTTTCCAGCTTAGGTAACCATTGCACTGTGAGGGAAGGCCATGTAAGAGCAGTCTCGTTGATGAACTCATACATGTATTTACAGTTCTTTCTCCAGAGCTCATACTCGTCTTTGATATCGAGCTGCTGCTGATTAGGATTTTCTGTCATTATGAATAAATACTAAGGCGGTTCGAGATGTTTCTTGAAACGCGCTCCAACACGATGTAGAGGAATATCAACACTTTCATCACGTGTACTGATTTGCAGCCACCAGGCCAAAAGGTGGACTAAACAACTTCAGAAAAGCCTGAAAGTTCGAGTTGCTCATATGCGTCAATGAGTTTGAGTGCTGAACGAATGTGTTCAAAGTATGGCGAGCCTGGCTTTTCCGTAATCGGTCTTATTTCATCAGCTTCGGACTCGCTCATGGAAAAATCGTCAACATTGGTCTCCAGACTAGGGTTATGAGAAAGCGAGGACCGGTCTTGGATTTCTTTATACCTCATTGAGTTGAGATTATGTGTAAGAATGTCTTTGATGCCCGTGTTCTTGAGTCTCTTTCTCAACTTTGGTGTCTTCGTCACCCTCACAAAGAATGAGCGAATGCCTTTATCTTGATGCGCAGCAAGCCAAGTCTTGAGAATATTGGCGGCGGACGAGTCCAAGTAAATCATATCCTCTAAATCAAAGATCATATACTTGGTCATGGATTTGTCTCTGCTTCTTTTCAGAGCAGGATGCGCCTTGACGGAACCATACATCTCCACACGTTTGAGTCGAGCTCGTAAATCACTGGCATTAGTGAATGTTAAGGGCTCGGGGATTCGAATAATCAAGCATCCTTCAATCTCTTCAAGTGCTTGAAAATTAAGCGGTCTGAAGTTATCTGTGAATAAGTTGAGCTGAGGGATTCCAGGGTTCTCGTCATCATTCTTTGGTGGAATATAGTCCTCGAAGCCATCGTCAAAAGCTTGCAGATGAAGGTCAGCATCGAGGAAGGTATTGGTACCGGGAACCCGACCCAAGATTTGAATTCTAGATTCCGCCGAATTGCGAATAACTCTGAGTAATGAATAGATCAAACCGACTGCTATACCAGCTTCCATTGAAAAAAAGAGCGTCGTCAAGACGGTTATAAAGAAGGTTATTAGCTCATCATATCCTTTACTGATCCAGTGGAAGTAGAGCTCTTTTGGAACCTCAGTGATAAGAGAAATACCAATAACGGCTGTGATAACGCTAAGGGTGCTCTTGGGGATATAATGCAAGTACTCAAGCACAGAGCTGAGGGTTGCCAATGATATTAAACCCATGATTGCTCCAGAAACAGTCGTCTTTGCTGAAATGGCATTTACCTTTGATCTGCCGTAGCCTCCAAAGGCTGGTAACGCACCCAAGAATGAACCTGCAATATTGATTGCACCCAAAGCAACAAGCTCACGGTTTGAAGAAATTGGCAAGTCGTATCTTGAGCCCAAGGACTTTGAAGCTGTAGTTGATTCGAAGAAACCAAGCATGGCACAGGTGAAGCCAGACGAACTTAATTGGCGCATCAAAGGCCACATCTTTTCAGAGAATGGATGATAAAGATGGATATCGTTGGTAACATCTTCAAGAGCTCCAACTATATCAAGACCCATGCGGTTCCAGCGGAACTTCATACACAAGATAGTAGATACAAGCACAACTATCAAAATCTCCGGGATGTAGATAGCGAGCCTCCATCTAGGGGACTGGGACTTTGAGGCACGAGACTTGAAGATACGAATAGCCATGACGCCAAAGAAGGCAACGAAACTAACCTTCATCGTCAAGGCATGAGAATCCTTATAGTGGTACATCAAGAAACGCACCTTGTCAAAAGGCGAGTGAATGTCCATGTCGTCCAGATCGTTTATTACGTCGTCCAAGATACCATTAAGGCCAAGCATTGAAATGGAGGAGTTGATAATCATGACAATACCCACACCACAAATGAATCCCTTCAAGAGACTCTCACAAAGCACATTATCAAGGAACCCAAACCTGGCAATCCCAAAACCAAGCAAAGTAGCACCACTGACAAAAGTGATAGCACAGATATAAATAACTGGGTCGATGTTCTTCTTCTTAGCGTGGTGCAAGAGCGGTTCCACTGCCTGGCCCACGATCAACGAAATGGGAGCTTCTGGACCCACAATCATCTGGGGAACAGAGCCAAAGATACAGTATATCAACGGGGAAATACCCAACGAGTACAAACCCGTAGTGATCGGCAGTTTAGCCAACGAGATAGAATATGAAATAGCAAGCGGGATCTGGAACAGCGCTAACGAGACACCACCTATAAGGTCCCCCACAAAGTGAGAGAACGAGTACTCGTGGATCCACGACAAAATGGGAAGGTAGTAAGGAAGCAAAACGGAAAACTTGGGCTGGTTGTGTCTCAATGCTGGCGTGTACTCAGATATCAGCGACCCCTGGTGTTGTAGGACTCTCTCCCCACGTCTAGGCGGGACGTCAATACTATACGACTGGTCCATCAGAGTTGATGTTTCGCCAGGATGAGATCTAAGACTGAGTAATTCAGCGTCAATAGGTCTCCTAGCAGCCTTGAGGTGCAGCGACGACGAGTTGCCCTGCTCCATATCACTCAGGCGCTGGAGCAAAGGTTCCTTCTCTCTGTTGACTCTTCTTCCAGAAACAAGCCTAGCGTTAGGAGACGCAATACGGTCAAGGTCGTCTTTGTCCTTAAGCTGGCCTCTGCCACGCGGTGTAGGGCTCTTCATGTTGAATAGTGGTAGTGAATGTGGATATGGCTAGGTAAGAAGTAGTAGTAGATCATACATGCGTAGTGGAGTCAGTCGCATTATCGTGCATTATGGGAACACTGTTTGCCAGAGATATTACACAAAAGGAGGGCAAGGAGGTTGTGAAAGAGGGAAAAGCTGTTTGGAGAGGTTTTAGGGGGAGGAAGAAAGAACTTGTTGTTTTTGATCCACTTGTTTATGGCTGTTTGTGAGGGTTTGGTGGACTACTGGTTGGTTGCAAATGTCCAATGGAATGGTTGCGAAAGTAGCCGCACAAGGCTGGAGAAGCCAGAAGAGTCGGCTGGAATTGTGGAGATTGGTTTGGCTAGGAAGGTCTTCTGAGGGGCCTGTGTTTCTGTTAATATGGCAGTGTTGGTTCTACGATGTCTCTAAGACTTGTAGTACCTGGTCATTGTCCAATCAGAGGAATAGTGAAAGTCATCAGAGGGCAGTTCCGGTGGGGAAGAGTGACGTTCCAAGAAAAGGTTTTTTAAAGTCATCGATAATCGGTTTATTGGGGTATTTGGAGAATTAAGGCGCCTTGTTCTCAGGAGGGCATCGCTAATGGACTCTGCAGTGTGGCTTTTGGTTGCAAAATGCCTTCAGTGCGGTGGGCCAGAGGTGGGAGCTGGGCAGAACAAGAGAGGTTGAGAGTTTTCTGTTGATAAAATTCATTTAGAGAGACATATACGTTCTTACCGGAAATCCCTTTCAACGGCTAGTGCCCTGGGATGGTTTGGTGAGGTAATATATGAGGGCTTAGTGTGCCCCGTGGGCTACAGTATGTTACAGGCGTTCATGCCAATTTATGTCCCCTCTCTGAATTATATAGAAGGGAAAGCAATTTGAGAACTCCGTTTAGTTTTTGGGACTTCTATGTGAGTATATATGGGGCCGCTTGTTTAATAGTTCAGATTTAGTTAAGACTATGGCTTCCTAGTATTACCATAGCTCTGGCCATGGAAAGGTCTTTAGTTTGAATACTTCTAATGCCTGAGTAATTTATTAAGCGTATTCTTGATCTTGGATGTCTTTGAATGAAAGGTCCCGTTTAAAACAATCCAGTAAGCACTGAATAATCCATGCACAGTGGGCCACATACCCTTCTCAGAACCCCCTTGGCGTCTTTTTATTTAGTACTTTAGTTTAAGCTCTATATTATAAAGCACATTAATTTAGAGTGACCATGTCTTAATATGACGTTCCGTAAACAATAAAGACACAAGTGGGTTAACCGAACGCCCCGTCCATCACCGTACCAGCCTCTAACAAAATCCACGTCAATTCTGACCTCAAAATCGATAAAAATCTTCAATCACCAAAACCCTATTACCCTTGAGACATCCTTTATTTTTCTCTTCCTTGTGCTTACAAGTATTAATATTTTATTCAACGCTCTCTAACGCTCACCTCCGAAACCGGCCCTATGGCTTCTCAACCAACATCAACACAATACCAACAAAGCCCACAAATCCTAGAAACTCAAAAATCCAGAAACCCCAGAAACACCAAAAATTTCACTCAAAACGAATCAACCACCCAATTCCCCAACTCCCTTGTCTTTCACCCACCAGTCAATTTTGCAACCACTGGTGCTACGCTGACTCGACTGCATGAATCATAATAGCGCACAGAGGTGAATCTTCTTCAACCACCAACTTGACTCCAAACTACCCGTTCCCATGTTGCGTTCAATTGCTTCCAAAAGACTCTTCTCGTCGTCTATAGTGAGAAGAGACACTTTAGCTTTTATTGAGGTTGCCAACGGCAAGGTTTCTGCTGCTTCTTTGTCGGCCGTCAGTGCTGCCAAAGCCATTGGAAAACCCATTTCTGGTATTGTGCTTGGCCCAGAGGGAGAGAAGGCTGCCGAGAGTGCTGCTAAGATTGACGGTTTGTCGAAATTGCTTGTTGCTAAGGATGCCAAGTACGACCACTACCTTGCTGAGGAAGTGGCTCCTTTGTTCAAAGAGGTTGTCACCAAGCAGAACTTCACTCATTTTGTCACACCAGCTTCTGCTGTAGGCAAATCGTTCTTGCCTCGTTTAGGTGCTTTGCTTGACGCTCAGCCTATTTCTGATATCACCAAGGTCTTGGGTGAGGACACTTTTGTGAGACCTATCTACGCTGGTAACGCTTTGGCTACCGTCAAGACCAAGGATAGCATTGTTCTTACATCTGTGAGAGCTTCTGCTTTCCCACAGGCCGAGTTGACTGGCGGTGCATCTGTCGAGGAAGTGTCTGAGTCGGTTGAGTCTGGCAACAGAACTGAGTTCGTTGGTGAAGAACTCGTTACCTCAGAAAGACCAGAGCTTGGCTCTGCTACTAGAGTTGTTGCCGGTGGCCGTGGTTTGAAGAATAAGGAGACTTTCGACTCTATCATGAACCCATTGGCCGAGAAGCTCAATGCTGCTATTGGTGCTTCCAGAGCTGCTGTGGACGCTGGCTACTGTGACAACTCTTTGCAGGTTGGTCAAACCGGTAAGATCGTTGCTCCAGAATTGTACGTTGCTGTTGGTGTTTCCGGTGCCATCCAGCATCTTGCTGGTATGAAGGACTCTAAGACCGTTGTGGCTATCAACAAGGATCCAGAGGCCCCAATCTTCAATGTTGCTGATATTGGCTTGGTTGGTGACCTTAATGAGACTGTACCTGAGTTGGTGTCAAAATTGTAATTGGGTAGATATGAATAGATAAGAATTAAGAAATGGTTGTAGAGTAGCTGGAAGGTGGACTTAGGTGGAGATAGGTGGAGCTAGCGAAATTTTGATGATTCGTCGTCTTCAAGTTTGTCTTGTCATTGATTACTTGACAATCCATGAATTCAGACTTCTTTTTTTTTCACTATCAACTAAATTGATGTCTAAGGTTGATAAGTGGTGTAACGGTTATTGGACATTAACCAGATCTTCTAGATCTGCCATACATGAACAATCCAAGATTCTCCCAAACTTCCCAAACAACCTCTCTTTTCACATTAATACCCTCATCCACAATCCATCCCCTTTCTTCCACTCCATTCCACTTCTACTTCATCAATTTCACTGAACCGTGTCTCATATGTACTCGGTGCCTCACACGTTTCTCCGAGAACGTTCCCCCTCTTCAAAACCAGGCAAAACCAATAGAAAAAACCACTTAAAAAATCCACAAAATACCCAAACCGCCACCAACTTCCACTCTTTTATTTTCTCCACCAATAGAATAATCCCACCCTCCAATCAACAGTTTCTGCGTGGCTCTGGCGCCGTTCACTATTGCCGAATTGGGTGCGGACCGAATTTTGGCTGCGAAAAACCAACACGGCACAGCCGTGGGACCCTCCAATCTGCCACCGAACAACGGCCAACTTCGAAAAGTATATAAATACCGTGAATTCCCGCTTCTTTTGCAGCCACGTAATTTTTGGAAATCTTATTTTTCTGCAGCCCACCCCGCCGTGCCCCTCTCTTTGGAACCTGTCAAGCCCTTTTCAGGCTCGGGCCCTGGAGATTCACGTCATATGCAGCGCACATTTTCTCGCACAATAAACAGTAAAGTCTTCACCAGGTTAAGGTTTCCAGAGAGCCCCATCCAGCTGCTTTAGTCATGTCTCAGCCTGCCATGTCTGGAAGAAGACAGATCGACATCGATAAGGATAGAGCAACGGTGCTCCTTTTGATCAACACACATCTCATAAAGAAGGCATACCAGATGTATGTGTCGTTTCTCAGCAATCCTCCAGCGCTCCAGCTGTTGGCGCCTCAGGGCAGACAGCAGGTGTTGGAACAGTACTCGAATTTGAATCGTCGCCTTCAGTGCAATCTATCTGTGTTGCTGTACATCAACGATACGTATCATAACAAGGCTGCTGCTCAGCAGCCCAACCGGTTGCAGTTCCCTGTGATACTCTCGGCACCAGCTGAACTACCTGAGTTACGCTCCCTATATAAGCGTCTCCAAGACCTATATCCCGAGGCGTTGCAATTCTTGAAGGTGAAATTGCAACAGATGAAGCAGCAGCAGGAAATGCAACGGCCCGGTATGGTCCAACAACCTCTGCAGCAGCCTATTCCACAGTCCCAACAGCATACACAGCGGCCTATGCCTGGAGCTCATCTCCAGCAGCAGCAGCAACCTCAGCAACAACAACATCAACAACATCAACAACATCAACAGCAGCCTCCACAAAACCAAAGCCCCTTTGACCAGTTTGCCATGCCTCCAAACTCCGATATGAACCAGAGGAGCAGGGCTCAGGCCCAAAAACCACAAGTGCAGCAGCAAGCTCACAAACCTATGGATATGTCACAATCTAATTCTTTCATGGGCCCTCCAAAGGACCAAGACTTCCTTGCGTTCAACAACAACCCTAACAACAATAACGGCATTGGTGGTGGCTCCTTCGCTGGTGGTTTCGCTGGTAACGAAAACCCTGACGGCATGCCAATGAACATGCTGTCGATCCTGCCTCAGCAGATTCTTCAACAACAACAAAACGGCGGCGGCGGCGGAGGCAATGATTTCCTGATGGACTTCTATTGATCCCGTAACACGGCCTTTATGAAGCTGGTAGGTCCAGCTCTTCTGTACTATTTATATTACCCATGTTAAATGTTCAACCGAACCACGGTTGACAAAGATGTTCTCTGTATCGTTTGTACAAGTATATAATGTAATTCATTCATACAATACTATATATATATGCAATAGTCATACAATTCGTCGCCGTTAAAACAAGTCTCGCAGGAACTCCAGGTTGATGATGTCGCTGTAGCCACCACCATAACCATTATTCGAATTCGAAGGTGGAGCATTGCTCATAGCATTCTCCATCTCCTTGTGTAGGCGTGCATCACGGATAGAGTTCATAAAATCTTCATTCAAAGCTGCAGAGCTCTCGGGCTTGGGGTTACCTTGAAGACCATTAGAGGTCTGCAACCATACGGCTTCATTGGTAATTTCGTTCCATAACTTCTGTTCTTCGTCCACATATGTCAATCCCTCAATACCTGCTAAGTCCGCATTCGGATACACATCGCCTCCAAAACCAGTGGCATTAGGATTCTGTTCCTTAAAGTCAAACGCACTTTCTGTCGTCAAGTTCGCAGATGCTGGAATTGTAGGTGTATGTCTATGGGAAGCGGCTTGTGCACCGGATGGATTAGGCCCATTGAACTGGAGGAAATCTAAACTTGCACGAATGGGCTCGGGCATCTGGGACATAGGTTGAGGTTTCATGACATTCTGCTGGTTGTTATGGAGAGCAGCAGCATTTCCAAGATTAATGAACGACATGGTATCGCCAAAAGCATTACTCTCGACGTCCATTTTAACGGCCTCGCTCGCCGAAGGGGTTGGCTGGCCATCATCATGTTTGGTGACTAGATCTTGCATAACTCCGTTGAAATCAAGCACTCTAATAAGTTTAAGTAATTGGGCTCTTCTAAGCGCGGCAGGGTAGTTACCAAGTTTCTTCATCTTGGTGAAGAGGGTGAGAGCATGGTCTAGATGTTCTCTTGTAGCGTCGTGGACACCAAAAGACGCATTGAATAGGATTAATGTGGACGCTGACGTGAAGAGGTATTCACGGTCCATCCATCCGAAAAGCGCAACCATGTTTTGTGGCATAAGCGCCCAGATCGATTTGATGGTATTGATGGATGCCTGGAAAGAAGCATTCAACAATGTGAGGACGTTCTTGGAATACTTCGTCAAATCCACATATCTGTTTGAATAGTTCTGGACTTGAAGCTCGCGGAGCTTCTTAGTCGCAAAGTGGAAAAGCAAAGGACGGACTGCTAAGTTCATACCCTGGAAGTATTCAGTCATCAAGTTCACAATCAAACGGTTAATTTTGACATCATCCTTCGAGAAGTCAACTTGCAAGAAGTCAGGAAGGGCGATCTTCCAGTTGAAAAGACGCTGAACCAAATCGGAAACAACGGGCAAAATGTTAGCAGTCGGTTGCTTGGTGTATAAGGAGGATAAAATGATGGCGTTGATCTGCGTAATGGTCACACAGTTGTTGATGTATTCGGCCGAAGGAAAGATGTAGTATCCTCTCACATCATTCTCGTCCTGAGGGAAATCTTCAAGATCTATCTTGAAGTCGTATGGTAATTCAGTGGAGACACTGTCATCAGCAAAACTCAATGGAAGACCTGCTTTCGACGAAAGCATACGCTCGTACATATAAACGGTCCACCAGATTCTTCTGCGATGTTCTAATTCGAATCTGTTCAAGTTCTCCATATCCGCATCAACATGCCATCCCAAAATTAAGGTCGATCTAAGCGCCAATCCAAAGTAGAAGTATGATGCGATGGTACAATCGGCTACCTGAAGGTAAAAGGCGTACAAGAGGATGACTTCGATACCACCATCTTTGGTTATGTTGTCGATAGCACCGGATGCAAAAAGACCTGTGAAGAGCTCAGATGCTTGGTAGAAGAAACCAGATCCGGGTAGAGTGTTTCTTTTACTAGAATCCTTCTTTTTGCTCTTCTTCTGACCAAACATGTGGATTCTCTCTTGCTTGGAGCGCTCGAGATGTGTATCAGAGTCGGTACCCAAGTACATTTCACCCACAGCGAAGATCAATAAGATCTTACAGAACCAGATAGTCTCAAGAATGGTTTCGTTGTCAGTATCTTTCTTGATGGTGTTTTCATCATCGGACGGACCAACCCTTAAAGGCATGTTCCTCTTGATGATCTTCTTGTTCTCGGTAGTGTTGCCCAGGTACAAGTTCATAAGGAAGCGCTTAACGAGGCCTTCGTTAAAGAAATAGAAGCAACCATCGTTATAGCTGATGAAAGTATCCACAAGAAGAATGGCGTATGAATATGACGGTAAGGTGAAATTGACGGAGAGACCGGGTCGGGTGTTGGTTTTGGCCAACGTGATGTTGTATGCATTG
Source organism: Candidozyma haemuli (assembly GCF_002926055.2). Taxonomy (NCBI): domain Eukaryota; kingdom Fungi; phylum Ascomycota; class Pichiomycetes; order Serinales; family Metschnikowiaceae; genus Candidozyma; species Candidozyma haemuli. The sequence goes on along the minus strand of NW_020289906.1, from coordinate 1,885,428 downwards.
CCCTCCTTCTCCAAGATCTTCGTTTGTCTTCTGACTTCACTGGTAGCTGTATCTTGGAAGCTGCTTTGACTGACGAACTGGCTCTGCGGTGAGTCAACCGGCGTAGTGTGGACAGAGTTGGGATGAAGAAGCGAATGCTGGTCGAAGGATGGAGCCATGTTCTGGATTTCAAGACCAAAAAGCGTCATAGAGGACGAACCAACGTAAAGCTTTTCACCTGTTCTGGATTGAATGAGTCTTCCATACTTGTCTAGGGATGGGTTGATGACTTCCTGGCCAGTAGGGTCACTTTTAGCAGCAGGATGAAACTCTGGAGACGTCTCTGGAGGAGCAGGAGGGATGTTAGAACCAAAACGACCGCCAAACTGGCTCGTACCTGGCTCGGCAGGTTGGACTTGAGGAACAGCCGTCTCTGAAGAAGTCGGGGAAACTTTACGAGGAGCCTCCTTGACGGAATTTCTCAATGCAGCATTCTCCTTCTTTAGTCTGGCGATGTCGTCCTGAAGCTTATACAAGTATTTCCGTGAAACCACGAGTCTCTTCTCGTACTCCACGTACTCACACTTGGTTTTGGCCATTTGACACTTCAGACATGGCTGGCCACCAGGGCACCTTGTATGGCGAAAACGGCACCGAATACATGCCCTGGCTGTTCTCTTCTTTGGTTCTTTAGAGTCTGTTTCCACATCAGGATCAGTCTCCTCTTGTACTTCGTGTTCTTCTTCCTTGACGCCCGGACCCGGAGTTGGGCCTCTTGAGATGACGTTCCCGTTCCCGTTACCCGGATGGCCAGGCAGCGCCACAGGCAGCAGATACTGCAGAGGTAGCTTGTTCGGTAGCTCGTTGTTCATGGGAGCCCAAAGGGAAGGGAGGTTAAGTAGGTGCAAATGGTATGGAAGATGTTGGGAAAGCTTGTCGGGGCGGTTAATAGAGGTCCTGAGATAGAGAGAAGACCGGTAGGGTGCTTGTGTGCAGTACGATCTCGTAACACAATAGGAGAGTCAGGCCTTTGGAAGGTGTAGAACAAGTGGAAACGAGGAAAATTGAGTTTCTTGATTGTTAAAGTATGAAAATGAAGTTTTTTTTCCATCAAATCAAGGCGTTTAGAGGTCCCCTGGCCAAGGCTGAGTCATAGGCACTCGCGGTCTGGCGTGCTGAGAAAGCCGTTTGTGGCTGCGAAATTGTCCATGTTGGGATGAGACAGACATAGGGGAAGAAGAGGAAGAAGGGGAGGGGAGGAGAGGATGAAGTGGTGGAAAAACAAGAGTACTTATATGGAAAATTTGGGGGAATCGGGCTCTTTATATATGGCTGTTTTTTATTTCTTTTTATTCTGCCAGCTATGATTGTTGGGTATCCCCTTTCTACTCCGTTGTGGCTGGCTTTCAATATGTGACAGCTAAGAATATGACATGAGTCAGTATGCGACTGGCCAAGACACGGCTCAATAAGGCAACGCTTGCCGAGCCACAAAGGAATTTGGGGTAGAAAAAATTAAGGAAAAAGAGGGATTTTTATGGATTTTTATAGGTACTTATATAAATACGTAGGATATTCAGTGGGTTCTTGTTTGGCCCACGTTGGTGGATAATGGCTGCGAAATTTGTGACTTTTAGCTACTTTTCCATCGATTGTGCACTCAGAAACAATGGTTTCTCGTAAACACGCACTTTGGTGCCAAATAGTATAAATACGGGACTTTTTCCTTTTTATGATTTTTTGGTAAAAATTGTAACTAAGAAGGGGAAAGTGGAGGCTAGATATGGGATGACTAGGGAGGGCAGATTTATACTTTTTGAAGCCCTTGTGGACTTAGCCACACCCGTTCGGGACATGTAATGGCTGCAAACGGTACTCCAAAATAGGTTTCGTATCTCCCAAGTGGGTTTCGTATCTCTCAAACCACTAACCTTTGCCTTGCCAACCAACTACGGTTACTCTGGCCTCGAGTTCTCCACTAACCCAGAAAGCTACTTTAAGGATGGAAACTGCCGCTTTGGGCCTTGTCTTCGATGATCAACAAGGATATACAATGTCAATACAGATCTGCAATTCTCCTACAATGTTTCCACGGCTTCTTTCCTTTCATCTCAGGAAGACCATCCCGTAATTGACGGGCAGCCGGTAAATCGTCTAGCATTCCAACCGTACGAGAGTATCGTCAAATGGCTAGACCTACAACCATATCAGTTCATTCCGTAATTCTTTTATTTATCCTTTCCTATTTAGTTTGACGCGAGATTCTGCTTGCCCAGACCAATCATGTTACCAGCTGGGAAGTACTCACACACAACGTATGGGCTGCCTCCACAGTCCTTCTTGGCACAGCCCAATTGCTTAGAGCCCTTCCAGATAACTTGAGTGAAGTGGTTGAAGGTGCTGGCGCTAGAGTAGTCGTAGCTGGAGCCTTCGTCGTACCAGGCCTTGACGGTCTTCTCGGCGTCAGCGTAGCCAACAGCCAAGTTCTCACCGTACTTACCACCAGAGTGCTGCAAGCCAGAGCCACAAGTGTACTTGTCGGCCATGTTCTGAGCGTAGTCAGCAAGCTCGTCGGACCAGGTCAAAGCTTTAGCAGAGTGCTTGGATCTTCTGGAGTTGTGGGCATCCAAGATGTCCTTTTCGAAGCCAGAAACGTCACTGCTAGGGCTGGCGCTTGGAGAAGCAGCTGGGGAGGAAGGAGTGACAGTCTGAGCTGGAGGCTCGGAGGAGACCTCAGCAGAAGAGTCAAGGCTGGACTGCTGGAAGCCCTGAGTAACGAATTCCTGGACCTCGTGCTGGTTGTCGTCATTGCCTTGGTCGTTGTTGTTGTCGTCACCGGAGTCGTTCACGGCAGCAGCAGCAGTAGCCAGACTGCCGCCAACGATGTTGCCATTATGGTCAACGGTAACGTAATGAGTGTTGGTCTCGAAGAAGGTTCTTGCCGAAACGGCGGCAGCAAAAGTGGCAGCCACAGCGATGGAAAACTTCATGGTATCACGTAGAAATAAAAATAAAAGTAGTAGACGATAGAAGGAGCGAAAAATCGACTGTTTATCAAGCAAAAGTACGACAAGAGCGACGGCAGATATACACGATCGTGTTTTGGCTTTGTGCTTGGTATAGAAAGAAGAATGGAAACGAGATATCTGGGCGGAATGCGATCCCTTTATAATCTCCAGAAATCCCACTTTTTTTCTTGCTCTTCGTTCTGGACCCCCCAAGACCTACTCTTAGTCGACCCAAGCCCCGAAACCCAAAACCACCCGATCTTCAAAAAGGCCCTCTTTCTTTTCCCAAAGTCTGGCGAAAGAATGCTCTGCCTCCAAATTGGCTGCAAACGCGAATCTGCACAGCGCACAAGCCCATGCAAAAGTGTCAACAAGGCATGCAGACAAGGCGCGCCTGGAAGCCGAGTCGCGCCAGAAAAAGGAGCCATTTGGCATGGAAGGAGGCCAATGTGGGCCTAATTAGGGCAGTCTGGAATTGGGTTTGGTGCCGAGATGGGAACAAGCTTTTCTAGCCTTTTCGCAGCCAAGTGATGTTTGCTCTTGGGAACAGCCAATGGAGTGATTTTTTCGGGGATGTTTATAGCTTACAGGTTAAGCCATAACTGTGAAAAAAGTCAAGAGCCAGGTGAGAGATTTTCAAAACAACCCAAAGCCGACAAAGCATGAAAAAAAGCGTTCAAGTTGGAACTAGACCAGATCTCAATGCGAGCAAGGACAATCAGGTCCAGATGAGGATGAGATCGAGCCCGATTCCCCTATTTCATTTTCTTTCTTGGTTTTTCTTTTTTTCCGGTCTCTTGTGTTTCCTTATTGGACGTTTTGTTTGTTTGCATAAAACCTCTCAAGTCTAGAAACGTCGGTGGCTCATTGAGGCGGCTCGCTGCGACCAATTAAACTGCGTTTCTCCAACCACCACCTGATTCTCATCAACATTCGCTGCACACCATATAACCCCTTTCGTCGTCGCTTAGATCCAGCCGTTGTTCAGAATAAGGCACGGTTTTCTGTCATTGGACAAACCTTACATCGGACTTGGCTTGAACACAAAGGGGGGTCGGTCTAGAGCCCCACGGCATCGATGTACCTAACTTCGTACTTCTCTTCAACGTACTTCACCCATGCACAGAGGAACTTGTCTTTGCTGCGTTCTAGAGTTTCCATGTCTCCTATAACGCAGAGCTGCCTTTTAGGTCTTGTCATCGCCACATTAAGCCTTCTCCTATCGCTGAGAAAGCCGATCTCTCGCTCGTCGTTGGATCTCACTAGTGAAACCACTATAGCCTCCTTCTCTCGGCCTTGAAATCCGTCAATGGTCGAGACTTCTACTCCTGGCGACTGTAGCTCCTTCTGTATAGCCTTTTTCAACACTGCCACTTGGGCACTGTACGGCGAAATCACTCCTATCTCTTCTGGCTTGACTCCTGCCTCGATCAACTTGGCTATGTGCTGCACTGCAACACTGGCCTCCATATCGTTGTACTTGGAGCCTGTACTTGCCAATACGCTTTTACCATCGTCGTCCTCCACTCTTTCAGGGAAGTCCCCACCTTGCGTATCGTACCATATGCATGGGATTTGAGTGTCTTCTGTTTCTTCAACGTCATCAAGGTCGCAGAGAATAATGTCTTTGACAGAGTCAGCTGCTTTGAGCTGCCCGTCGTAAAGCGTTTCTGAGGGGAACTCCATGATTTCTGTGTTCATTCTGTACTGAACATCGAGTAACTTCTTGTAGTCTGCACCGCCATGATACTCCATTAAACGGTCGAAGAGGGTGAATTCTAGATCCGCTAAGGGCTCTTCCTTCTTGGATTTTCTGAGTTTTTCTGCTTCCTCTTTGGACTTTACAGTAGCTGGAAGCTGTAAGTTGTCACCTGCAATCACAAGTCGTTTGAAGCCAAGATGTGTAGCCAAAGCGATCCAACATTGTGGCTCGAGAGATTGAGAAACCTCGTCAATCACTATAGTATCAAAGAACGGATTTTCCATATTGAATTCGCCGCTTTTGTATATATGGAAGAGTTCGTTAGATCCAGCACCATGTAATGTAGAAAGGATGACTCTAGCATTTCGAAGCAAGTCCAGGACAATTTTCTGTTCTCTTGTCCTGAGCTCTTTACGTAAACTTTTCACTTCTCCCCAAAGAGCTTTGCGTTCACCATACCTCTTAGACTTTTTGATTTGGGAAAGGGTTGAAGAGATATCCTTTTCAACATCACGTAAGATTGCTCTTTGCTCTCCAGCTTCACTTCCCGACAGCGCCAGGGATTTGGAAAGAACATCCAAAGAATGCTTATGGTTTGCCTCTAGAAGTCTTGCTGGATGACCTATACGAATAAGATGCTCATTGTTAAGGGATGTTTTGGAAGCCTTTCGGCGACTTTTTTTGCCGCTAGTATCCTCTTCAGTAGTAAAAACAGGCGATAACCTCTCAAGAATATTATCCACTGATATATTTGATGCACCGCAGACCAACACTCGTTCACCATGATTGAACGTCAACTGTTTGATCAACTCAATTAGTGTATATGTTTTACCGGTTCCTGGAGGTCCATGAACAATGGTCACAGGTGAAGTATGAATAGCAAAATCGATAGCCTTCTTTTGGGAATCATTAAGCAGCTTATCAAAGAACAGAGTTCTGGTCTTGGGAGCCTTTCTTGGAACAAACGAAGCTTCACCTAACAATATCCTCAACACATCGTTCTTGTTACCTTCACTAAGCGTCTCAAGTCTCTTCATCGCCTGAAGCATACGCTTATAAGTAATATAGTTAGTCAACTTGACAATCCACATCCTGGAATGGTCATTTCCAGTGTTGTTATACAAATTGAGCAAGTTATCGTCTGAAGTGTCTTCTTCTACAGATACCGTAACGGCCGAAGAGGAAAGTCTCGTAACAACACCCTCCAATGACGTAGATTCCTTATCTGAGTCCTTAGCAGTGGCACTCTTCATCTTATCCAATTGAACAATATCACCCACTCTAAGCGAACCAGACTTGATCTCTTCATCTGGCTGAGACACAGCAGGATCCAAACTGAGTTCAATAAGCGATTTTCCGCCAATGCCTGATCTCATGTTGGTCATGGTCAAGTTCACTATAGCAAGCCCAAAAGAGGCAAGCTTCTTGGGAGAGTATTTCGAAAGGTAGGAGTCTGTGAGGATGTTGTCACACTGCAATTCAAGGTTAATTGCATTCACAAACTCCTGGGCGAGTTTCTCCTGAGTAAGCATGTTCTACATTTGATGTCAGTACCAGTTTTTCATGATCAGCATATTGCAAAATGGGTAATGTGATCAACGCATCTTGATACTTTGCAATAAATAGGCATTTCGATTTGTGATCTCACTGATCGGATATTTGCCATAGGACAGGAGGGCAATACCCAATGAAAGATCTATACATACAGATGAACTATAGAAGGAACATGATAGTGTAGTAGCCTGAGCGGGAACTTTGGCTGGCGAAGCGTGATTACGGTCACGTGACAAAATAGTAAACAAAAACAGATACCAAAAACAGCATTAAACGACCCGTTAGCACTTGTTCAATTACTTTCTGGTGAAGTCGTCGAGGTCACTGCCCGTCTGCTTCTTCAAGTAGCTCTTGCCCTTGTCAAGAATGTTGTCCATGACCAAGTTTCTCTGTCTAAAGTAACCGCTAACTCTCAAAAGAGACACAGTTCTGTCGTAACACATTTCGCCAAAGGCCAAGTACTTGCCAAACCAGTTACGAACATCCACAGAGCTGAAGTGGGAAGTGTCAAACACAAGACCAGTGTTGCGATGGATACCGGCCAAAATGATGGATATGAGCACCAAGTCCACACCGTAGTGGGTAAGTTTACCAAGCTGATGTTAGAAGGTGATTAGGGAAAGGAGAATGGGTTAAGGATTCGTACATACCGACATGATGGAGGATGGAAGTGAAGAAAGGTAGTATGAAAAGAAGTTGTTGAGACTCCCGATAAGCCGTGCTAGTAATATGCACTACGCTAGATACGTCAAAGCAGAGAAGGTGAAGAAAGTGGTCAGAAATGTATATATAAATATGATTCTTAGACGAATTAGACTTGTTAAAGATTCAGCGTGAATATGGAAATTATTTGACTTTTATTTTCAAAAGATGTTGTCTTTTGTGGTGACTATGCTTGATGAGCATCAGGGCAGTACTGGACCAAATGCAGAGAAACCTATAAGGCTGTGATAATTTGACATTTTTGACATTTTTGACGTTTCTGACGTTTTTGACATTTACTACTTCTATTCATTTTGTATTATTTTATCTAGCTTTGCTTGCCTTAATAAAGCAAGTCTTGCAAGCTTTTGTTCTACACCACGACCATTAATGATTCATCTATGCTAATATTAATGCTAGTATGCTAAGTAGAGGAGTGAATTCTCTTGACGGCACGGCCGACATCTTCTGAAGTCCATTCCCTGAGACGCTTGGTTTGCGAAAGCAAACCGAATCTGGCGCCGATTTGGTCTATGTTAAGTGCTAACTGTTCTCCAGAGAAGGTTTGAGGAACCACAAGCTTAGCAGCTTCCATGGACGAAAGACCTGCAAATTTCGTCACCAACATATCTCCACCTTCTCCACCGATACTTTGGATTTGGTAGATCAAGTGGAAAAGCTTGTGGCGCAAATGGCCAGTGACGTAGTCAACGTTGGACAAATTGAGGGCCCATTCCACAACACCTTTGAGTCTGAGGGCATTCAAATCTTCACCATTCTTGGTTCCAGCAATAAGCTGCTCGATCATCCAAGCAACCTGCTTGTAGTAAGTGTCTTCTTCAAGATCATCGTTGGAGGATCCGTTTGCGATACCATAGTAAAGTGGAATCTCATAGGCCTTGAAAATCGGGTTAGTCAAAATGTAGCGACAAACACGGTCATAGAGGAAATGGCCTGGGTTGATAATCACTTCTGCGAGCGATCCAATAATGTTCCACACAAGAGGCGTTTGGTGATCTGCCACTCTCAAAGTATGCAAAATGGAAGACAAGTACACCAAAAGGATAGTCTTGTCTTTGTAAGAGTTCTCCTGGTTTTGGATAAACTTGCACATTCCGTGCAACAAGATCTTAGAAACTTCTCTGGTTTTATCGTGAGCGAGGTTCAGAACAATAACCTGGAAAATCAGGGACTCAATGAGTCTTCTTATGCTGAATGTGACAATACCTTCCTTTTCTGAAACCAACTCGTCGTTGTTCAAGATAACCAAAAGAAGGAACTCTGGGTCATATTCTGTTTGTTTGTAAGGCGCTTTGAGGCAGTTATCGTAAAGGTTCACGTAGTCACCATACTTCTGCAGCACAGGAACGTCCACACTTCTCATTGGAGCAGCAATGCTGTTCATAACAAATGCCTTCTTGAGCGCAACAACCATTGTGTTCTTATCCTTGATGATCAAGCGTTCTTCACCAACTAACTCAACTTCGTTTTGGGTAAGCTGTTCCAGGAAGTCCCAACTGGTAACCTGATCAACCCAACTCTTGTTTATCTTGCTTTCAACCACCTTTAATGTATCTTTCAAAAGCAAGTCTTCAGCTCTAGTAGAACCAAGGTAAAGCATAATCAACTGATTAAGAAGGTTCAATGACGTTTTACTTGATTGAACGTTGAAAAGCTTGTGAATCAACAAACCACTCTGGAAACGCAAAGCAGCATCGCCTTCTTGTGGAAGCTTCTTAAGTGGAAGCAGTTGATTGTTAAGATATATTTGAAGCAACTTGTCGCCAGCAACACCCTTGGAGTTTGAAGAAAACACAAGTTTATTGGCGTAGCGACTGCAATCCTCAGAATTAACCCATTGAGCGTGACCAAGGAACACCTCTAGTTGAGCATTGAGGATTGAACCAGGACACATCCTCCATGGATTCTCCAACACCTCTAACAAACTCTCCATAGATACCAAGAACCCATTGAACGAATTAGACAATTCCTTAGACTCTGCAAACTTCTTGGTGATGTAAAGCATGCATTTGTGGAACCAAACATTGAATCTTTCCTGGTAACTCTTGATTGAAGAGTAGTTGGTTCTGGCAATGGCATCAACAGCTTTGACAAAGTCGTTGGAAAAGCCAACCTTAGTATCGTTCTCAAAACCTGTGAGAAGAAGCTCAGAAACATTAGCGAGATCGAAAGATTCTGGAGACAATGCAAAGATCTTGATGGACCAGGCCCAGTTCTTCATGCTCAAAGCAAGTTCAGTTGCACGAGTCTGATGCTTCTCAATAACCGCCCTTGAAGTTGAGGAGAGTCTATAGAGAAGCTCATCATCAACATTATCCTTAGTAAGAATGTGACTTATAAGAGCATCATTGGTCTTATCGAGAAGATAGTGAAGCTGAGGATCTTCAATAATGGCTTCAAGCTGACTAGCAGAAGGCTGGAATTGAACCAAAACAGACTTGATCTCTGGATGACCAAGTTTGTCCAAGCTTACCAAATCAGGGCTAAAGTCAATCTTTCTTTCGTCAATTGCCTTGAGCACCTCGACCACAAGGTATTCATTCTCAACCTTAGCTGCCAAATCAGTAAGTTGCTCGTCAGTGAATGCCCACAAGAACTTGCTGAGAAGCTTCTGGCTAGATGGTGGAAGTTGCTTATTTGCAGCATCAAAAAAGAAGGTGTTAAGGCTAGTGCTCGAAAAGTCAACCTCCATCTGCTTGAAGAGTTCTGCAAGTAAAGAAATAGCCAATGTCTGTGTTTCAGTGATGGTAGCAGAAGTGAATACCTTACCAAAGAACCAATGGTCAGGGTTACTGATGAATTCCACAAGAGCCTTATCTGTACTTCCCAAACTGATAAGGAAGTTTCCAAGTTTCGAAACATGATCGAACACCTTTGAGTCACCAACACCGTTGTTGACGTCCCTGTTGAATACATAGAGCTGTTGAGCGAAATCAAACTTCTTGGTTAAGTTCTCCTTAGGTTTGATCAGTTTCAAGTTAAGAGTTAATGGAATACCACTAGATTTTGAAAGGTTCTGAACGGCTTCCAAGGATTCACCCAATACCACGGAATCAGTTACAAACTTGGCTAACCAGGCGAGCAAGTCTTTTTCCTTCTCGTAGTTGGGTATGAACTTGAACTGTTCGAAGAGAACCACGAAAAAGATACTCAAATCGGAATACTCCAAATGAGACTTATCCAAGTACTTGTATGGCGTCTTAACCGCTCTTGAGATAGTTTCGTCCAAACAGTTCCAAAGCTTGTCAGCTGAAGAAGAGTTGATGATAGTAGAGCACGCTTCAATCAAAGCATATAAAGGCGAGTCAATCAAGTTGCTCAGGTTGAAAACAATGGAGGTGGACGTGAGTTTGGAAAGAATGGCAAGTGTCTTTGGTTTGAGGAACTCGATGTTGGAAAGCTTGAGCAAGGAAGTAAAGAACGAATTTCCTTTTGGCAGCTTGCTCCACCACTTCAAGTCGTTGTTTGACTGAATAGAAAGATAGTTATCAAGCAAGACCAAATCACGGTTGCTGCAGTTATCCAAGTCCAATTTCGCTAAGTTTTCCTTAACAGCACTCACAACAGCAGACGAAGAAGAAGATGGTGCCAACTGCTCGTAACTCTTAACAATGGCAGTGGTGGTGAACTTTATAAGATCATTTTCATGCGAAAGTAAAGGAATGTATGATGCCTGTGGAGGAAGGGTACTCAAAACGGAGTCTATGAGCGATTGGGAAGCTTTGTTTCTGGCCAACTTGTTGAGCGTAAGAAGGATAAGCTGCAAGCCAAACTGCTTGACCAAGTCGTTATTGAACGAAAGACATGCAACAAGTGACGCTGGAGACAATGGTGGTAAGGAAATGAAATCAAACTTGGCAGGAAGCGAGTCGGACTTAAGGATTTCACTGTACAACAACGTATGACCAACCCAGTAAGCAGAAAGAGAAGGGTCATGGTAACCACCAGAACTTGACACAATCCAGTTCATGTAAGGTGGGACCAATTCGGTATTGTGGTTGATGATTGTCATGACATATTGCAATTGAGTGTATGACTCCCATGGTCGAAGGGCCGTCAAAAGGGTATAAATGAGCTTGTTGTTGATCTTGAAGGTTTTGTTATGGACGGTTATAGGAGATCCAAACTCATTCAATGGGAACGTAATACCCTTCTCTTGGTCAGTCACCAAGGTGTTCATGAGGTCAGTGAAGGAAGACTTAAATCTGTTGAATTCATCTTCATCCTCGTCTCCAGCACGATCATTTTCAGGCTTGACAAACGAGAAAAGAGAGCTGAATTTAAATATAAAGTTCTCATTCAAGATTTGACATTTGGAGATGCGTCGAAGGAGAGGTTCAGATAAAACGCTCTTATCGATGAATCCAATGACGGCAATAAGCACTTCGTAGCGGTCCATTTCCATATATTTCCAGAAGTTGTTCATGATTTTGAAGTTCGTCAAGAGTGCTTTCCTGAGAACAGGAGACGATTTTGCAGCCACTGCCATGTATAAGTTCATGAAATGCAAACGCATAGACTTCTCTGTGATCAATTTCCTCTCGAAATCGTCTTTTGTAGGGATAAGAAGCTTCATAAGCGAAGAATGGTTGAAATCAAACGAATCAGTAAAGTTTGAGAAAAGTGCATGGCTATTATAACCCACAAGAGCACTAAGCACACGAAGACTTGGATTGATCGCCGAAGGCTTTCTCAATGAAAAGATCTTATAAAAATGCTTTAAATGGTTCTGAAGAATTTCCGTATAAAACTCTGTAAGGCGTTCCCTCTGTTCTAGGAACTCAAGTTTGGCTCTTGACTGAGTAGCAGTTGCATCAGTGGGAGAAGCTTCGTGTAAGATGAAATTGATGACTTCGAGAATTCCAGCCAACCGTAACATTGTCTGTGCAATCTTTGAAATATCAGTAGCGGATGTGAAATGGCCAAAGTTCTGGAGAGTCTTCATCAAAAGACCCTTATGTACGAAAGACACCAAAGGAGCGAGATCATCGTAAACACCCAACTCCGAGACGACCTCCAATTCAGCAAGCAGGGCCGAATCGATATTTGCCGTTGAATAAACGGACTTTTTGGACTTGCTGCTCATAAGGTGGGATTCTGGGGCGTTTAGGACGTGGAAGGGTTGAAGTGAAGAAAACAGATAGTGAGAGATGGCATCGATTTGGGCACATGATCTGGCACGTGTTGTCGTTTTTGACACGTGATAGCAATCACGTGCCTCTTCACGTGCCTTGACCGATAACACGCTCCGTCGTGACTGGTACCCCGCAGAGAACAATGGAAACCTCGCCAAAGCCTATACTGTGCCTCGACAGACAGCGTAAAATACGAAGCATAAAAACAATAAGCAATGACGTAACTGCCAAATAAGGTAAACAGAGATAAACCTTGGTGCAAGAGAAGTAGCAAAGCAAAGAAGAAAAAAAAAAATGCTTGGTACCCCCAAAAAACGCAATAAGTTAAGGGATGAAGGATATGCCAAATTAGGGAGGACAAAATAAAGACAAGACTGAACATGTCCCACACTTGGACCAAAAAAAAGAACCCATAATATGGGTAAGTGTAGGATTGCTACTTGCAGCACAGCGAGCAAAAGTAGCCCCCTCAAGCAGAAACACTTAAAAGTGAGAAGTAAAACACTGAAAAAAAGACCAAAAAATAGGAGGCATAGCGGCAGATAATGAAACAGCAAGCACCGAGGGGCGGAAAATCAAAAGGTTTCTCCTTCTGGCCATACGGAGGTGGGTTTCTCGGAGGTCAGTGTGGCCCGTGGACCGGTTTCCTGAAATGGCTGCAAACGAGCCCAGGAAGGCAGGAAGCAGGTGTTGGGTAGCAAGTGTGGGTGGTGGCCAAGCAGTGAAGAAGGATAGATAATGGGGATTTGAATAAGGGTGAAGAACTACTTGGTGGGTGGAAATCAGAGGATGGAGTGACCTGGAGTGGTGGCTGTTGTGGATTGGCAGACAGGCCATTGAGCAATGGTGGTTATGGGACTGGCGGACCAAAGCCACATCGGGAGCCACTCCCAGCGTCCAAACGACAGGACAGCCGTGAAAAAAACAGATGGGTTTCATGGGAAAAACAGGAAGGTATAAGCATACGGTACTGGGAGGAGTAGACGTAGCATGTAGTGGTTGTGAGGGCACGGTTGGGGGCTTGGTTTGGGTGTTCTGTAAAGGTAGAAGGTTGAAGTATGATCTGAAGTTTGATCTGAAGTATGATCTGAAGCTTAAAGTGGCGGTGAAAGTGACGCTTGGTCGGGGTTCGGGTGTAGATGACATTGAGCGTGTTCATGGAGATCTGACGGCTGGTGTCAAACAAGCACTCCACTTGAGGTCTCCAGAAATCAAGCACTCAGTCAACGTCAGCGTTTACCGTCACCGTCACCGTCACCTTCACCTTCCCTTCACCTTCGTTCCCCTCCATTCCGCCTGGCAACCCCTATAACCCAAACTCAGTATCTTCCACAACCAGCCAGAGACAAAGTGGCTGCGAAAAACCGGCACGGCAGGAACCGACCGACCATCAGAAACTCACACAGGCTTCCATATCATGGCTTGAGCCTGGCTTGGACGGTCAAGCAAAACTCATGACACATTACAGATACCCATCATCAAGCTCAAAACCAAAAGAGGGCTGTGGAGCCACTGGTTGGCTGTGGTTGGCTGTGGATCCGTCTGACTCTTCCGACTCCGAGTAAGACCGCGCGAACCCGAAGTACCTCCACTGCAGGGGAACAAACAGCCCCCAAGAAACCCAGCCCCTATACTCCATGAGAAAAGCATACTTTGTCAGCAAAGTATCGCCAGAAATAGGGAAGCTTTTGTCAGATATTCCACCCCTCCCAGCGTTTTGATCTTCAGCCACATTCCTGAAGAAAGCCCTGGAGATACCTTTGGTCTGAGGGGGCCGCACCGTGACGTCAGACAGGCGTGGGGCAGAAAGTCAGAAAACAAAAAAATAGCCACCCTGGGGAAAAACACCAGGCAAAGAAAAGAGAAAAAAAGAAAGGCCCCCAGTGTAAACAACATGCGCCCAGAGGCACCAGCAGGAGATCTAAAATAGACTTCCCATGCCTTGGGCATGGCAGAGATAGGGGGTTTATAGCCTGGCATTTCATGTATCTGCACCATCGTGGTCCACCCCACCAACAAGTGATCCAAGTGTCCGACCAGCCAGGAATATCGTCTTTTGATCAACATCTTCCCTCTCGTTTCTTCTTCGTGGAACCTCTCTCAGCCACTGCAAGTCCCCTTTCTGGATTCTTTGTTTCGTCTTCGTCTGCCCTTATTGCATCCTTTCTTATGTGTCCCGTGTTGGCGCCCCGCATGCTCCAGCGCGACAGGGCCACTGATCTTTTTTGTGCTGCTGGCGTGGTTTTTTTTAACATAAATACCGGCCTATCCGCCGCCCCCCTTTTTTTGATGGAAACCGATTTCTGGCTTTCCTAGCACTTGATGACTTTATTTCTGGTACGTAGATGAGCTTGAATAAGCTCGGATGAGGCTCCCGCCGAATCCGAAGTCCCAAGACAAGATAGATGAACAAAACGATAGAAGAAAGGATAGAGAGAGAGAAGATAGAAATGAGAGAAAAAGAAGAAAAATCGCAACCTGGCTCTAGTGAATGTTTCAATTGGAATGTTGGAGGAATGGACCACTTGGAGAAGGTGGAACAGAATGTGTGTTCCGTTTTCTGGTGGTGGGTTTTTCGCAGCATCTCATGCCAAACAGAGGAAAAAAAGCAGCAGCCAGTGCCATCCAACCCAGGCAGAAAAAACCAGGCAGAAAAAAAAAAAGAGAGCGTCTCCAGGCAAATACGAGATTCAAGTGAAACAGCGTTGGAAAAGGCAGAAGACCTCCATCAAATTTACGAACCATCCAAATCAAAACAAAGAAACAGCAGAAAAATAAAATTCATGTTTTAAAAATAATCCCATCCCGTTTTTTTAGTTGTGTTTGTTTATCCACTCCACTTTCCCAGAATCAATTTTTAGAAGCCCACACTGTGTGTCTGTTCCCCTTGGCCACTGTCGGTGGCCACTTTTTTTTTCGTCATTTTCCCTCCCCGATGCTCCCACCCCTCCCTCCTTGAATGATCTCGCTTTTGCCATTTTTTACTGGCTTTTTTGGTATTTTTTTTTCGCACTCCACTTTCTGCACAAGGCTTTTTTTTTGCTCCCGCTGCGCTGCTGCTGCTTACTATTATTTTTTTTTTTTTTTTTTTTTTTCCCGGTTAGCCTGTGCAACGGATCTTTTTTCGGTTTCTCAAACCTTCTTTTTCTTAAAAGAACCTTATCCTTCCCACTCCTTCCAAAAGATCCACTTTTATTCCCCCCAACCAAAAAATTCACCCAAATCCATTCCTTACTCCACTTTTTTAAATCAATCGAACAAACTTTCGGTCTTGCCTATCCCGCTTGTTCGTCACTTATTTTTGTCTTCCCCAGTTACGTCATACGGCAAACTAACACCCCCAGAGCATTAGAAAACGCTTCGACAAGAACCCTCCTCCTGAATCCTTGCCGAATAAACAACAAAATTCTTCGGTTTCTTTCAATAACACCTCAGCTGGTTTAACCGCTCCCGCTCCGACACAGCCGTTAGACCCTGTGCTACTGTCTCACAATACATTCTCAGTGCCTCAAACAAAGATGCCCGATGTATCCAGCCCTGGCGAGGCCATGTTTAACTTGTCCACGTATCCCGACTTGCCTTCAAAGTACCAGTTACGCCAGCTCTTAGGCGAAGGTGCTTTTTCTTCCGTGTACAAGGGTGTCAAGACTGACCTGAAAGAGCAAGTAGCCATCAAGATCATCAACAAAACAAACCTCACGCTGAAACAACTAAACAACATCCAGAATGAAATCAACATCATGAATAAGCTTACAAACGCTGGTGGCCACGTGAATATCCTCCGTTTGATCGAATCCTTTGAGCTGGAAGAGAACTGTTTCCTTGTTTTGGAGTACTCCGATGGTGGCGAGATCTTCAACAAGATTATCGAATACACCTACTTCTCTGAAAACTTGGCCAAGCACGTCTTCTTCCAGTTGCTTAACGCCATCCGCTTTTTGCACCAAAACAACGTCGTTCACAGAGACATCAAACCAGAAAACCTTCTTTTCAATAGAATCCCTCATGTTCCACGTACGGAGTTGGAAATCAAGAAGGCCCTCCGTGCTTCTGATGATGAATCTAAGAAGGATGAAGGTGTTTTCAAGCCAGGTGTTGGTGGTGGCGGTATTGGTACCATCAAGCTTGCCGATTTCGGCTTAGCTAAGCAGTTGAGATACGATATTGCTGCCCCTGGCAAGAAGCAGAGTAACTTGAAAACGCCTTGCGGAACCGCCGGTTACACCGCTCCTGAAGTTATACATTGCGGTGTGGAGAGAAAGAGAAGATTCAAGAGCTCAACCTCAAAGAGCAACTTCTATTCCAAAGCTGTGGACATCTGGTCTCTTGGCTGCTTCCTTTACACCGTTCTCTGTGGCTTCCCACCTTTCTACGATGACAACCATGATGTTCTTACTCACAAAATCATCACCGCTGACTATGTGTTCTTGGAGCCATGGTGGGATGAGGTGAGCGAAGATGCCAAAGATTTGATCTCCAAGATGCTTGTGGTCGACCCAGAGGCTCGTATCACCCTTGATGAGATCTACGAACATCCATGGCTTGCAGATGCCGTGTCGCTCGAAGGCTCTAGTTACTTCCCTGAGTCTACTCCAAGTGATAGCAACAACGATACCTTGACCGTTGACAACGCTGCCAAGAGCGATACGCACTCAAACGGTGGTCTCAAGTCCCCTGGTGGAATCCTTACGCCTGGTGCTGCCATCAGATCCGTGTTCAACAATCCTGCCATGTCTCATGTTAACTTGAAACTGTTAGCACACCACCAGCGCCATCTAGATCCTAAGGAAGGCGTTGACCCTAGAGACGTGAAATTCAACGCGGAATCTGGCAAAGGGCAGCACAGAAAATCTAGTTTACCCAAGACTCCTAACCCTATGGAGAATGTAAACTTTAAGGATGTGTTTGAAAAGGGCGGCGACTCTGACTCTGACGAGTTATCTTCAGATGTCGCTGACTTTGATTCAGACGAAGAAGAAGAGGAAGAAGAAGTTGGCGACGAAGATGTCGACGATGAAGAAGAAGAAGAAGCTGAAGGAGAGGATCAAGAGGGCGTTGGCGAGTTGAAAGACAAGCTCACGAACTTGAAGCTTCTCTCGATTCTGTCTACTTCATCCACGGACTCGTCCAAGCTTCTGCAAAACGATGATGACTGTGCCACGAGGTCGTCGTCGGTTATAAGTGGTGTGAATGGCGATTACAAGTTCACATTGAATTTGAATGATCTGAATTTACTTAGAAGACGGTCCTCAGTCAAGAGTGGACAGGCATAAAGCCCGGTACGTCACGGGTGTTTACGTTGATTTTTTTACGATATTTCCTTCTGGTGAATTCCTTGTGGAAGACACCCATCGGTTACACGATGTTTATTGTGGGTTTTGGGTCGGCATTAGCATTATATCTCATTTAACGAAACCAGGTTTCATATGTACAAATGACTTCTTTCTCTATGATCTCTCGGATGGCTTCACGTTAGCCTCCAGTGGCTCCTCTTCCTCTTCTGGAACCAAACACTGGTTCTGTTCCAATAAGTCTGCCAATTCGCCACTCTGTGCCATCGACATGACAATGTCACAGCCGCCAACGAACTCCTTGTTCACATATAGCTGTGGGATCGTAGGCCACTGGCTGTACTCTTTGATACCGTCTCTCAACTCTGGGTCCTCCAAAACGTTGTAAGCGGCAAACTTGTGGGGGTCCACGCCTTGCTGGCCCAAGATCTGGATCGTAGCTCTGGAAAAGCCACACTGGGGGAACTCAGGAGTTCCCTTCATGAAAAGTACCACTGGAGAACTTTGCACGGCCTTGTCGATGGCATCCTTGATTTCTGTGGAGATAAATCTGGCAAAACGGGGGTTTGCAAGGGCTCCGGCAGAAGGGAAAGGCCTCTTAGCACTGAGCCTGGCGGTGTGGAATATAGATCTAAACATTGTTGTGGAAAGAAGTTGGAGGAAGGTTTAATAAGCAAGATCTAATTCGTTTGAGGCATCTAGTGTTGTATGCAGGATATTTCATGGTGGACCCCCATCCACCGAAGCCTCCAGAGGCGTTAAACTCATAGTATTGTTATCCTGGAGGGGATCTATAAACGAAACCGGCTTATTTAAGACATGCACATGAAATTTAATCTAGTTTTAGTGGTTTTGGGCGGATATAGCTGGAGATATGGTATGGCTACCACTGGCTGCGAAAAGCCCATCTACTAGTCATTTCGGGTTCTACGGGACCAAAGCTATAACGGTTAAAGTTTCCCTGTTTAATAGCCTGGTCATGTTGGGGTGTCTCTGAATATGACCGTCTTGCGCTCCGAAGTCCGTCGCCTAGACGACGCCCCAATGCAGTGACCCTCATTAAGGTTAAGGTTTCAGTTTGGCTTGGGTCGTCATCATGGTAGTTTCGGCCCGATGAGTGGACCGTTTTCTAATGAAATGTTGCTGTATGGTTTCTGTTTCACTTCGTCATGACATTGCTTTCGTTCATGTCGATTTGAATCTCCTTATCAGAAGGTACGGTGCATCGACCAGGAATGCTAAGCCATACATTCCGAACCCTGTCAAGGTAAGAGAAGGAGCTTCGAACCTGAATTTGATTTGGGTTTGCGGCCAGTTGTTGGGTCGTTTCCGATCTCGGAATTTGATCTGGGTGGGTTTCTGATGCACGGAAAGTTTCACTGGGGTAAAAGTAGACGGGCTATAGAGGAATGTAGCCACAGTAGTCTGGGTAGTCTGTAGTTGTTGCTGAGGAAGGCATAATAGGCTATACATGTTATCAAGACTCTTATAAGTACTTTTAGAGCCCCAGTATGCCATATATTGACTTGATCTTCGATTTACTATCCACCATCTCAACTAGCATTTTGTCTATACCTACTATGGCCCATACTGTGCCTACAACCTATTATGTGTACCATGCCGTTGATGAAAGCCGACATTAAAGGAGGGAGTATCTGGTTACTTTGCTCTTCAAAGAAACAGTCAAGGTAAAAAAAGTGCTTACATAGTGGTTGTTTCCATGAAAAGCACTGAGACAGTTGAACCATCCATGAAGCCCTCAGTACCATAGTAACCAGACATTCATCACAACACCTACTTAAGCAAACCTCAAGCCTCCTCGAGCCTTAAAACTTCATTTAGCTCTCCTTTATTCCTCCCTTTAAATTTTCTTCTTCTAATTATGTCCAAAGATTTATCTCTCCCTAATCTCTGCTTCCACTGGGGTCCTGCGAAATGGTTGCAAAAAGCTCTAACTACTTACACTTCCACCAAAAACCATGATTTTCAAAAAACTCATCCCGGCCTTCCTCTTCGCCTCTTCTTTGGCCATCTACGACCCAAGCACCGGCGCCGATTGGTCTCTCCTTAAACCAGCCTCTCCACGCCCCAAAGGTGCTGTTTCGTCTCTTCCTTTCCCAGTGGGTATAGTTACCCAACCATTCTTGTATGTCAACGGCAAATGGGAGGCTCCTTCAAGGCTGGATCATGAAACGGACCACCAGGAGTCCAAGAAGCATCGCCAGTCTTTCCCTACTAAATGGGCTGACATCCAGCAGATGGAGATTGGGCAGGTATTGAGACCAGACGACCTGGACCTGGATTGTGAAGGAGACTGGGTGGATTCTGATGATCCTTTGAGGGAGGATTTTGGCGACGATAGTGACGAAAGCTGTGAAGAAGAGTCTGAAGACTGGCATGCCCCAGAAGTGCCATGGGAAGGGCCTGAAGAAGAGGACTGTGAAGAGTGGGAGGTTCCAGAGTATGAAGAAGTCATTGACGATGGAAGCGTTGTGGGAGGCCCAGTCAATATCGTCCCAGAGTATAAGTTCATCAGGGCAAAGAGAGAGAAACGGGTGTTTGAAAGTAGAGATTACTTGCAACATCCTATCAAGTACTCCAGTTGCACTGAGGAAGATACTCTCGTGATGTATTTGGATAAGGGCATTCTTAGGGATCCAGAGGAACGTATTGGGTGTATTGTCGGCAACCACCAGTTCCAGTTTGACGGGCCTACGCCTCAGTATGGAGCAATCTATGCCGCTGGCTGGCTGGTTACCAGAGATAGCCTTTTGAGCTTGGGCAGCAAAACCACCTTCTACCAGTGCCTGGCTGGGGAGTTCCATAAAACCTACGATGTGGCCATCCACGATCAGTGTGTGCCAGTACAGTTCGAGGTTGTGAAGCTCGACAAAGCATGTTAACCCATATTATCCATTATTAGTTTTTTATATATACCCAAAGAATTAATCTATACGAACCACTTAGCTCTGGTGTAAGTGGCGCCAACGGCAACGATACGGTAGATGATCACGCAGCCGATGAAAGCACCGATGGAGTTGCCAACCCGGGCATCAAGACCGTAGTACTCAAGAACAGCGTCACCCGTGTTAAGGGCACAGTCAGTGGCATCACCACCACAGTCGAATGTCTCGCCTGGGAAGGCCATGTTGGTGGTGATCTCAACAGCGTACTTGGCAGGGTTGATGTAGTTCCAGCCCTCGAAGAATGGAGGCATGTGCAACGACATGGTACCAGCCATGAAAACGCCAACCATAACAATGTTGGTCAAGAGGTTAACGGCCAAGCCCAAGTGCTCAAAGACACTTGTGCAAATGATACCCAAGGAGTCACCACAGTTGGTGATAAGCGTAGAAGTAAGAAGCATGGCGAAAAACATACCAGCAGTTCTTGGAAGACCAATGCCAAAGACGACCAACACAGAGAAGAACAAACAAGGAACAAACTCAAATGGAAGCTCCACAAGCAAGTATGCAGCGTGGAAGACCAAAGTGTTGTAAGCAGAATCCTTGTATTCCTGGTGGAAAAGGTCTCTCTGGTGTGGGTAGATACTCAAGTTGTTGATCAAACCACAGAAGTACAAGTTGATAACACTCTGAGTAAGACCCAATCTGTCACTAATACCTTGGACGTTGCCCTTCAATGGAGCGAAGAAAAGAGCGTAAATGGCACCAAGTGCACAGACCTGGAAGACACGAGCAAACATAACATCGGTGGATCTCAAGGAGACAATAAAGGTTCTGTGAAGCACAGTCTTGAATGCCACCCAAGCTGGAGCACCAATAGGCTTATATTTGCTAAGATCCATCTCGCTTGGAACCAAAGCATCTTTTTCGTTGTCAATCTCTTCCTCCTTCCAAGTCTGGATCATGTAGTTGACTCTAGCCAAAGACTCTTCCTTAGACTCAGTGCTTCTCTTAGAAACGGTATCCAAAACATGGTCAGCAAAGTTGACTTCCTGTGGACATGGATGGCCAAGCTTCTTGAAGTATTGAGGCATGGCATCGATGTCACCATTGTAAACAACGAAACCACCACGTGCAAGCAAAACCATTGAGTCGAATTGCCAGAACATCTCCTTGCTGGGCTGGTGAATTGTCAGGATGATAGTAGTACCCTGCTCAGCCAATTCATGCAAAAGAGTAAGGATAGACTTCGAGGTAGCAACATCCAAACCAGAGGTAGGCTCGTCAAGGAACAAAATTTTTGGTCTGCCCAAAAGCTGGATAGCAATAGAAACTCTTCTCTTTTCACCACCCGAAATACCCTTCACGGTGGCAGAACCAATAGGAGTGTCAGCACAGTCGATCAAACCGGTTTGTCTCAAAAGCAATGCAACAATGGAAGGAATTCTAGAGTGCTCCTCCACTGGCAAACGCAACTTACCCTGGTAGAAGAGTGTCTCACGAACAGTCAACTGAGGAATCAACAAGTTGTCGTGTTGAGTAACGTAAGCGGCAATCTTAGAGAACTCAGAAGGAGATACCTCAGTGGAGTCATTCAAGAAAATGTTACCACTTCTAGAGAAGCTAGAAGTCTTTGGCAAACGGTCAGCCAAGAAGTTGAGGAAGGTAGTCTTACCACCACCAGAAGGACCCATGATGACGTTCACGGCATTGGCCTTGAAGTTGGCAGTAACATTGTCAAGCAAGACTCTGTTAACTTTCTTGGCAAGAAGAGATCTAGTCTCTCTAACCTTGACAGACAATGTTATCTTCTTAACGTTGATGGCAACACTCTCTCTGGCAACACGGTCCTTCTCCTCAGTGCACTCACTGGACAAGTCGAGAAGCTTTCTCTCATCTTCTTCGTCTCCACCAATTTTGTTCTTCTTCTTCTTGGCCACAGCCATGTCGTAGTTTCTGAAGCAAAGACAAACACCAGAAATGATGTTGAATCCGATCCACCAAGCAACAAGAATACCAATTGGCTCACCAATCCAGCCCTTAGGGAAACCCAACATGTTGAGCTGGTAGTTACCAGAGTATTCCAAACATCTTTCGTCATCTGCTGGGTAAGGACATTCACCCATCCAGTCAGTGTATTGGTTAGCAGTAAGAGCACCGAAAGCATACCAGAAGTAAGCACAGTACTTCACCCAACGAACGTAGACAGGCATGGTTGCAGCGTTAACGAAGTAACCACAACCAGAGTTCTGAAGCTGGTAGAAAGCATTCGAGATCAAAGCGGAAATGGAAAAGTCTGAACCCAAAGTGAAACACAAGAAACCGGTAGAAAATGCAATAGCAGTGACAAGGAAACTGATAGCAAAGAATATACCAAAGTGGGTAGAGTCATCGTTTGGACCTTCGGCGGTCTGACCCAATCTTAAGCCCCACATAAAGTAAGTAACAACAGCAAACAAGAAAGAAACGGGGATATCCTCAAGCAAAAGCTTGCCCAATCTTCTCGAAATGACAAAACCAGGAATACTGACACACCGTTCTTTGTACTCTTTAAAGAAGAAAACACCATCGTGAGCCCAAAGTCTCTCAAGCTCCATAAGCAATGGAGCAAAACCAAGAACTTCAATCACAACGTAAAGGGCAGATGTGATCGATCTAATACCGGCCAAGTCAGCAGGAGGCTTGTAGAACATCCAGCCGAGGACAATGGCCAATGCAAGGGACATACCGTTAAGTGCAAACAAGGAGAAATAGTCTCTGTAGGAAAGCTTAAAGGTTCTTCTTGTAAGCACGTACACCTCTTTCCAAAGAGGCAAAGGCTGAGTGGAGCTAAAAACCTTCATGTTGCTCTTGAACTTGCTCTGTTCTTCATCAAGGGTCAATGAGTAGTCCCTGGAGTGTTCGATACGCCACAGCTCCACAAGGCTATCGACGATTCTGGAAGTTCTGGCTTCTTCAGCAGCAGAACGAGTCAGTTTCACAGACATGGTCATGAGCGTATTAAACATAGCGAAGGAGTCGGCATCAGTCTCAATCTGTTCAACGAGTTTCTTTTCATGTAAGTGGTTGAAGTAAGTGCTGGCATCGTTCAAAGAGTCACAGTAGATCAAACGACCACCACGAGCAAGAACACAAAGCTTATCGAAAAGAGCGGCAATCTCTGGTCTAGGCTGGTGGATGGAAAGCACAATGGTGATACCGATTTGTGGAGACGCCAAAGTCCTCAAAATACGGACAAGCGTCAATGCAGAAGTGGTGTCAAGACCGGTGGTTGGTTCGTCAAGGAAAAGCAATGCAGGCTTGTTAAGAAGCTGGATAGCCAAAGAAGTTCTTCTTTGTTCACCACCAGAAAGGTTGATGTGGTTGGTGAAGGACTTGACGATTTCATCGGATCTGTGGTTCAATTGCAAAAGCAGCAAAAGAGAGTCCACGAGTTCTTTTCTTTCAAACTGGGTAATGCCAGGCATTCTAAGTTCAGCCTGGTACAACAAAGTTTCACGAAGCGTAAGACCTGGCAAGAAGACATCTTCCTGCTGCATGTAAGCAGTAGTAATCTTCTTCTTACTGGAAGTTTCGTAATCGACCGAACCAGAAAAGCTCATCGTAGCATGGTTAACGTTCAAACGCTGGGCAAGAACATTAAGAAGCGTCGTCTTACCAGCACCAGAACCACCCATGATGGCCATGATATTGTTGGTGGGAAGCTCAAACGAGACCCTGTCGAGAATAGGCACCAGGCCCGACTCGACATCCTTGGACTTGACGTTAACCTGAAGGTTATTCACGTCCAAAGAGACTCTTTCGTTTTCTGGTACGAAGAGTGTCTGTGATCCAGCAATCTCAGACATATAGTTCCTTCAGTAGCTTGATATTTGATGCAATGAAAAGTGGAATAAGACCTGCACTTGAAGTGAAAAATAAAATTTTGATAAGAGTTGATAACAGAAAAAAGAACGAAACAAACGAATGGAAAGCAGGGGTATATAAATTTATACTAGTGTGGTTTTTTTCACAGAATGACTGCCACAAGCGAGCCTGCGCAGAATTCCGTTCCGATGGGCTGGCATGGCACGGCATGAGAAGCAGAAAAAAAAAAAAAAAAAAAAAAAGGAAGCCAGTAATGGAAGAGGCTGTAAGTTCCACAAAACCAAATTCAAGGCGTTGAGGCGTCCAAAAGGCGAAGATTCTTCAACTTCTACTGTAATTGAGGAAATTGAAGGGGTTGCAAATCCCTTGCCAATTGCGCTTGGACCCTTGTGGGCTCCAGTTTCGTACCACTGTGGCTGCGAAAAAAAGACGTTTTTATCGATTTTGCATCTTCCAGACTAAAGCGAAAAAAGCAACGTGTCCCCACGTTCCCTGTGGCAGCCATAGACAAATGGCTGTAAAAATTTCCGTTTAAACGCATTTTTGGGCCTGTTTTTGAGTCACATCCACGAATTGCCTCCTTGGCCTTCTATGCCTCTTTTGTGACGTTTTTTCGCTGCTCTGACTATACTTTTTCTTTTTCTGCCTCTCATTAACTAGGAGGCGCGCCTAAGAAACAAAATTCCGTTGCAGCAACCACTACAGTTAACAAAGAGGGCAACGGAATTTCAGCTTTTTTTTCGCTTGACTACTTAATGTTCCTGAGATACCTCGAGATATCTCCTCTCCTCGTATATCCAAGAAAAACAAAAGTAGACTAAAACTCGGGGTACGACAAAGCTCTGGCGGAATTTCTGCAACGTGGCTATGTCAATTGGAAACGTCATTTTCAAGTGGGCCCAACTTTTTCACCGTTTTGCTCATCTCTGTCTTTGGACGCTTTTCTGGTATTCCTTTTTTTGCGCTTTAACCGCTGTGTCTTTTTGTAGTTTTCCGATTTCTGGGGTTCTCAATGGGCCTCGAAGGGTCCAAGAATGGGGGAGGAACTCTAAAAATGAATGGAATTGTATTTTGGGTTTCGAAGGTTGGCTTGTCTGGTTGCTTCGACTTCTTTCGCTTGGAATGGCTGCAAATTGCTCGAAACTGGCCTCCACCATTGGTCTATGGTTAGTTGCCTCTGCCATTTTTCGTACATACTCTCTGTAAGTAACCTAAGCGAGGGTGTACTGCTGTACGTTTTTCTGGCAAGGGTTCAGGGTCTGGGGTGCTTGAGGGTCTTGTTTTGGGCATTGGCAGATCTTCAAGTTTCCTGGAAATGGGGTCAGACATGTGATACTTAGGAAGCTGGTTTGTTGGTCAATGATTGGTTTAGAATCGGTCTAGACGTGTTGTAGACACGGAAAACATGTTGGGCTGGGTCATTTGGGTTGGTTTGGTAGATGGTTCGTTGACCTTTGATGGACTCAATGCCCAACATCGAAATATACTTCGGCTAGCAACAAGAGCATCCAAAGACTAGCCTTGTTGAGGGTCTCTAAAAAGCTCACCTTCCAGGGTACCAGCATTGGTCCTCTTCATACGGTCGCTCCATTGCAAGTCGAATTTAGGGTTGCTGATCCCATAGATCTGGATCTTAAGGCAGCTCAGACTTGGCTGGAGAGTCTGGAGACTACTTTTCACGAAACCAGCTCCTCGCTTGGCGACTTACAATCTCAACCAGCAAAATAGCAAGTCTCTTTAATAGCCAGTCTCTTGGTACTCCATGATGGTCCCGATTTGGCTCCCACTCACCGTGGAACCAGTACATTCACCCACGCCATCACAACGAATATCTTGTTACCAGCAAGAACCTCTTCTGAAGTCCTTCCGAGGCCCTTTACATATACAGCAGCAAACCAGTTTTGTTACCTGGTTGACCAGTGCAACCAAATAATTACACTTCTGCAAACATCGTTCGATACTTGGAAGCCTCATCGTTTACGTCACCATCCAACCTCAAGTTCCCACCTTCCAGGCGTCTTGCTTACATTCTCAGGCAACTCTAGACGAAGGCGTTCTTTGCGGCTTGCCTGAGATCAAGTCCCTGGAGACCATGGAAGGAGCTCATAATCCTCGCTGAAAATACGTTGCAAAGTGAAGAACAGTGGATCGTGAAATTCCAAGTCGACCTCTTCCACAAAACAGTACATGTGCTGAAGAGAGGGTTTTGTGAGCCGCTTCCATTTGGAAGCATTCCAAGTAATGAACAATCACAAAACACAATTCCACGGCGCAGTGGTAGTCAGAGTCCCCGAAAATGCCCGAACATATCCACAGTATGTTGCCTGAGCGGCCCGGATGTCTGATCGTAATACTGGTGATCTTCAAGACTAGTTATGGATTTTCCACTAGCCTCGAGACCCCATTATTGATAATCAAAGATGATCCATCTCAGATACCATTGATGCGGCATATCTCGAGAAAGACAAAGACAAAGACAATCACATCTTCCTTGTTCCACAAAGAACTAACCGGGAACAATCCACATTGTGTTCGGATCACGGCCTCCAGGGCCCGCAGCGGTGATAGTACCGAATCAAGCCGAGGTTAAACCCATATAGCGATACAAGCGAACAAAGAAGAGGGCTCATAATGAAGTAAGCTCCTAACCGAAAGAGAAAGATCGCCTATGGTGACGGCGCAGCCAACCGAACGCCAGGGACGTCAGGGACGTCAGGGTTCGAACCGCATGGTTAATTGGCCATGGAGAGAAGGAAGGCTCGCAACGTTTGCAGCAACCCACGAGCCGTAACCCTTCCCATTTCAAGGAATCGCCCTTCCGAGGCTGTTGCCAGCAGAAGCAAGCACAGAAACCTGGGCGGGCTGACGCAGGGAAGGTGCAAAGAGACGAAGGCTTGTTTCAGGTAAAAGAAGGGAACAAGAAGTTGAGGTATTGTGATACAGGTGGTTTTGCAATACAAAGGGTACAGTTTATGAAAAGACTACTTTTCTGAACTTTTATGGCCTCCAGGTTACCCATGCCCCAGATCTGGCAGGACCCTGAGCTAGTCTCGTCTAAAGTTCCAGAAAAGGCTAGGGACCATAACCAGGAAAGTGATGGTTTGTGGCTCTTTCGGCA
This sequence comes from Candidozyma haemuli, assembly GCF_002926055.2. NCBI lineage: Eukaryota > Fungi > Ascomycota > Pichiomycetes > Serinales > Metschnikowiaceae > Candidozyma > Candidozyma haemuli. The sequence continues at coordinate 1,858,145 of NW_020289906.1, read as the reverse complement.
GGGCGTTTTAGGCGCTCCCGTCGTAACCAAGGCCGGATCGAGAACCCTTTGGGAAGATATCCGTCAGCTGATTTCTCTTGACGATGTTCTTCTTACTTTGCTTTCAAGGTTTGAGGTGAGAATAGCCTTCTTGTGCAACGGACCGGCGGCCCGCTATTACTTCTTCTGCTTATGCTTCTGCTTCTGCTTCTGCTGCTGCTTCTCTTCTCTTTTTTTTTTTTTTTTTTTTTTTTTTTTTTTTTTTACCTGTTTTTCTGGGATTAGCCCATTCTCTTTGGTGATAGTGCAGCCGCAGAAAGGGTTCTTTTTTCGCAGCCACTTTGTGATACTTTGGTTTAATTAAGCAGGTATTTTTATTTACTTTTTTTTGCCTTGCTGCAGCCTCAGGTTCGTCAAGGGTCCAGAAAGGAAGAAAACGATGGAAAGAGAAGGTGACTGTGGGTTTCTTAAAAATAAAGTAAGCCCAGGTTAATCGGATCTGCGCGGCAGGCGGGCCGCTGGCGGTGAAAAAGTTTCGCCAGTGGCTGAAGAGCTGAGCCATTAACTAATCTCGAAACACCTCGAGAGACCGCCAGGTCTCGAGAGGTTTTGAGAGATTCCATCAGAGAAAACAAAATTCTCTCTATTTTAAAAGACCTCTCTTACCATCTCTCTCTCTCTTACATCCCTCTCACTCTCCCTCCCCCTTCCCTCTCGCAGCATCTCTGGAACACCCAGAAATAGCCTTTCTTGGGGGACCCTTCTTTTTTTTCTTACCTGCCCTGCGCTTTTGTGACTCTGGAAAGTTCATGGAAAGATGTGTTATCAGCCGCCTTCCCACCCCTTCCATGCTCCACTGCACAACCATCCAACTGCCTCCCTGGGCTTATAATCGGCTCCTCCACCCTTCCTCCACCCATCCTCCACCCTCCTCCACGCTACTAAACCCGACGAGGCGGCAGTGGACCCTGGACGACACAGAGGCAGCGGCAGTGGCAGTGGCAGTACACCACCAAACCTGGGACTACTTCTACCAGCCACGGCGTTTCCTGGTGGTTACTTCACTTTGTGACAAAACGACGTTTCCAGCTTTGGTTCTGCTTCCACTGTGTCTGCCTGAACCACTACATTTTGTGCCACCGCTTAACATCCCTCGGCTGCGAATTGGAGCTACCAGCACTACTACCTTACATCGGTGACTACCTAACATACCTCCACCTCTTCACAAAATCTCCTTCTCTCCTTCCCTCCTCCTCCATAGCCTACATCGCCTCCATCTCCTCCCTCTTCTTTTCCTCTTGCCTGCCCGTCTTCTTCATTTGCCATTCTCTCCCTGCCGCGGCTTTGGCGCCCAACCTCCTGGCGCAAGCATGGGCGGGTGCACCTCGGCTGTTTACCCTGGAGGGCCCTGGTCTCGAAGGGTTCTACAGAAGAGGCACTTTTGGCGGTAGATTTTCTTTTCAAGTCGTTCCCATGTATCCTGCTTGAGATCACCATGTATGTCTTTGAGCGTTGCTCCAAACTGTTCCTCTACATGTTGTCGCGATCACGAACCCTGGGACCCTGGGCCCTGGCCCTGGCAACTTTTTTTCAGTTTTGCCCAGCTTAACCGCCATGCGCCGCCAAAGTTTTGGGTTTGCTTGCTTTTGGTCCGTCTTACAAGGGCCCTTTCCCACTAGCCGTTTTTGCAGCCTCCACAAGGGCTAAATACTGGCCGCTTTGCGTACTGACGACATGGCTGTTACTCAAGGTGAGCTACTACTCACGTACCGCAGGCTAACGTGCTCAAGCTTCTCGGCGTAGGGTTGGTTAAGATTAGGGTTTGGGTTCCGAACCGACGCAAGCAAGGTTGGGAAGAGGGTTGGTTCGGGGAAGTTGCCAATTGGGCCGGGGTCTTGAAAGTGGAACACTTTATGGACAAATTCTCTTGCTGAAGTAGCTTGTGGCTTGGAAACGTAGAAGCATTTTTTAAACGCTACAGGAACATTTGGGCATATGTTAGATGAACATGAAAAATGGCAGAACATCTCAATTCAGGGCCCAGCCGACTCGCCAGCAATTGCTTTCAGTAAGCTTTAGCACAGGCAGCGTTCTGGGACAAAGAAAACAGCGTGATCCGGAAATGGACGTGGTGGCCCTGGGGCCTGCTTTAGTCCACCATCCCGATATGCTGGGCGTGGTAAACGTTTGGGTGGTGGTTTTTTTTTTTGCTGCTTGGTCGGTTACAGTTTGGACTGGACTTTTGCCGTGCCTAGGAAAACAATTAAGGTTTAAAGGTAGATTTTAAGGTTAAGGGGTCGCCAGTGATTACTAAGTGTAAGCGGTGGGGCTAAAAAATGGTATAGTTTATATGGTGGGCTGTTGTTGGTTGGGCCAGGGCAGTTAGACTTCCCGCTTGCTACCGAAAGCAAGACTTACCTGGAACGTAGCACAAAATGCAGCTTCTACAATACCAAAGGTTCTACTGGTTCTACAATTGAAATCATGTCACTCGTGTCTTTTCATGGTACACAGCGCAGGCACAGCCTAGCGTCTCTTGTTCTTCCCATTCAAATGTGTCTTGTAATGTTGCATGCAATTATCCTGGCGGGCAAAACGGGCCCCACAGTCTGCCCATGGGCAAACGTGTTTCCGTTCGCCAGTGTGGGTTCTGAAGTGGCGTGCCAAGTGGCCCAGTGTAGTGAACAGCCTGCCGCAAGTCTTACAAGCGTGCTTTCTCTTGCTTGATAAACGAGGCCCAGGTCCACGTTGCAGATCCTCTTGCTTACTAAAACTGCTGGAGCTGGAGTTGTATGAGCTCACCGACGTGGCTGGCGTTATGGAACTGGCTGGCGTCACTGGTGTCACCGAGCCCGGCGACGCTAGAAGCTGCTGGGGAGGGAACATTGGCTGTGATTGAGGCGCCATTGAGGCACTAGATGAGCTGCCCAAAGGCGACCCCAGCGGCAGGTCCTGGCGGGAGTCCATGTGATGCTGTTGTTGATGTGGAGGTTGTGGTGGTTGTTGTTGACGGTCCATTGGTAGCAGCGATAGTATAGCTGGGCCAGGCATGCTAAGAGGTCTTTGGGGCATCGAAGGCACTGGAGCCATGGCGGGATGTGGATGCAAAGCCTGAGGCATATGATGGTGGTGGAGCAGGGAATGATGATGCTGATGGAGCAGATGCTGGGCGTCTCTTTGGTCTTGCTCGTACGCTAGCGACGAGACGAGTTCGGAGAAGGAAGGGAGCCTAGGGCCCTGGTTGATCCTCGTCACGAACATTGGCTTTTTGGGAGTCAACGCGGATGCTTTGGACGAGACGAAGTCGTTGTTTAATGGATGTGCTAGAGAGGTACTAGCAAATGGACTTGTGATATGCTGAAAGCAATTGGTTGAAGTAGTTGAACAGGATAATTCCTTTCTGTTTGTGAATTGACAGTGGAGATGGGAAAAAAAGGTTCAGTCTAAATGGAAATCAGGCAACCAAAAGGAAACTAATATAGTACTGTGACAAATAAAAAGCAGGACCAAAAACAACAAAACAACGATAAAGAAGAAGGAGGTTGATTTTTTTTTTATGGCTTTTCGGAAGGAATTGAAACAGTAATATAAAGGCAGGGGAAACCGGGGAGGGTTGACCAAAAAATAATATCAAGTGGTGCTTCTGCTGCTGCCTCTGGGGGGTAAATATAAGGGAGGGTTTGTACAGTTCAAAAGGCAGGTAATAATAAATGGAGGGAAATAATAATAATTATTTATTACTGCTTCAAACAAGGGTAGGGGCAAATAATTAATTTTTTGTTTGGTAATGGAAGGTGCTGATATTATCTGGGTAAAAAAGGTTGCACCACACAGCGCAGGCCAGAAGGAACAAAGGGAATATGGCAGTAGGAGCGACGCTGGAGAGCAGGGGACAATGGGGCTGCGACGTGGAGAGACGATTTGCAGTGCAGCAGAAGGGAAGGATGATAAATTAAAAAAAAAAAATGAGCGAAGGGGAAACGCTGATATATATAATTGTTTAATTGAGTAGGTAGACGGGGGACCCTGAGCTATATATGTGAATTTCTCAGCCAGATGGGAAGCTGCAGCTTTGGATGAACCGCAGGAGTCTGGCGGCTGGGACGATTTATTATGGTGAGGGGGGAGGGAAGGATGTTTCTTTTTTACTTGGGTGGCCTTTAGGAAAAAGGACCCGCTGTGCTGCGTAGGACCCGCCGTGCGTCAGGATGCGTGGGAGGTGCAGCGTGCACTGCGTGTGCATACATTGGGATGGATGAGCTTCTTTTTTTTTTTTTTACTGTTCGTCTTTTTTGGTTTCTGTTTTTTTTCGGGTCTTGTATGCACATATGCATATGTTCGCATCACGCACGATGCTGCTGCACCTGCCCTTGCTTCGGTCTTCTTGTTTCGCCCGATATTGCGCTTGCCTTAGTGCAGGCTGTGCGTCCCGCTTCTCTAAATAAACCAAAACGTCTGGGCCTCCTAACTCTTCTCGCTACGTTATACCCTTTTTTTCTTGAAAAGTCTTTTTTTTTTCATCTCTCACGTCACTACTATGAGAGAGTTTCGGTTACCTCCTACGTACTGCAGGGGAAATTTCGGGGAAACGTTTTTCCGAAGAATAGCATCGCCTCCCTCCCCATATAAACCTTTACACCACCATACCTACTAACTCGTCTAAGCAATTCCAAACACTTATCCAAACGCCCTCCAAAGAACCTTCTACTTTCCCGTTTTCTTTCTCTACGTCAATTACGAGGCTGTATAGTTCTCTCTGCTTGTATGTACAACGTGAAACTGCCACCAGAGTCAACCTTTGGGGTATGCTGCATCCTGCTGACTTCCCTGACTCCGATCCAGCACGACAGCTTATCCCCAAAAGCTATCTTCTCTCTAATCTACGTCTGTGGCTTGTTAGAAAAAGCTCTTCAAAAATCGTTCGATAAAAATGCACCACCGGTGATGCCCCTAAGATCCCCGAAAAGACCAGAAAACGTAGAGTCGGTTTCGTCAATCACCGGTAAAGCATCAAGACGCAAAGGCCATGAGGTCAGTCAAGCAGACCAACTGGAGCCACGTAAGCGAGAAATAGGAGGCTGGGAAGAGAAGGTTGAAGGTGGAGGGTGGAGGATGGAGGCAGCAGTCTATTTACGAACTGTGTCTCTGTCGTCATCCCCCAAAATCGAAAAATACTCCACACTGGACCAAGCTACAAAAAAAAACCAATCGTGCTTCTATGCGGAGGCAACGACGTAGCGTTGATTATTCAAGTGGTGCTACGTCTGGAAAGGTTTACGTCAACGGAGACTCGGTGAGGTAAACCGCAAAGCGTAAAGCTTGCCTAATTTGAACAAAGTGACGTTAGGAAAAACGTGGAGAAGCTGGAGCTCCAAATAATAGCAAGTTTAACGAAATAGAAAAGTCTCGAGAGGCAGCATTGTTGTTTCATTGTGAAAGTCATGCTACGGTTTATTCGCTTAAATTCTAGACCATTGTTTCCATCGTTTTTCTTCTATTATTCTTCCTTCGGCATCAATATTTGCTCAATGTCCCCCAAAAAAACTCAAGTTTCTCTCCACGTTTACGGAACCGACGTCTTTCCTAATTTATTCATTCCCTTCCGGTTATGTCCTTCTTCGACCTGCCTATTCTTCATAAAACATGCATTTTTCCATCCATTTTTTTTTTCTGGGGACCCCAACGGTTATCATATGACAAGATTGCGTGTTTTAGTCGAAACGTCCACCGACAAGAACCAAAAACGAATAAAAAGCCGAGAAGTAGGAAGCCTCTGAAGCCGCATGGGCCAACATTTACGCTGACCTGACGACAGTTGACATTTACGACCTGCTAAGATTTTATTGGCATTGGCCTGGACGTTAGCCGCGGTGCATTGCAGAAAAGACCCACGATGAAACAGAAGAACATGGAGTAGTGAGGTTATATACTATAACTGTTGATGACGTCTTCTTTCTAGGGGGTTATTTACGGGGAGAAGGAATAGCAAGGTTTTGGGCAGTTTCACGAACAATGGGGGATAGCAAATGCACGCTGTAGCACCCGCATTAGGGCTTGCACCAACAAATGAATTACGTGTAAAAAGTAGACGTGAGTGCGTAGCATCAAGTGAGAGGTTTAGGCTGGGCATTGGCATTGGCATTGGCATGCATTACACCTAGGGAAAATAGGCACCCCCTCTTCGGTGCCCCGGAATTAGAGTGGTAAATCCGACCGAAAGTAATTGGGAAAAGAGGGTCCTATGGCTAAATTGGGCCATACCCCCGAGCTGTCTAAGAGCATAGCATAGCATGACCTCTAAGGGATCCACCTCGCACTGCACCGCATCGGGGCGTAAGCGAGAGTATCCTGAGAGAAGGAGGAGGTTTTAGTGGTTACCAGGATTAACCCCTGGGTTTTTGTGACACGTTTGGCTTGAGGCTAGGCAACTAGGGTCTATGCTCCGGGGATGTTTCGGAAGATACCGCTGGCATGCAAATGCTTGCCGCATAGCCAGACACACAGGGTGAGTATACTCTCTCATTTTTTTTTTTTTTGTTCTTTGGGAATATGCACCTTTCTTATATGCAGTCTAACAATGTAGTAAAAAAATCAGCACGACCCAAAACAATAAGCCCCATTTGAAGCGAAAAAAAAAAAAACCAAACCCTCATTCCACAGCACCTAACGGCTAAGACTACTCTGGAAGCCGACCTGTAAGGGCATTTCAAGTGGAAATATTATTTACATCTCCAAGCCCAACAAGAGTCTCTCCCTCTCCTTCACGTGTCAGATCCATCACGCCAGGCGGCTATTCCAAGATCATTCCTCTAGTGTCACCTGCGGCACAGTTTTTCCGACCTTTTTCCCCACGTACCTGTAAGAGCTTCTAAAAACGAAAAGAAACAATCTTCCCCAAAAAAAGCATCCACTAAAACACGAACACGGCCAAACGTGCCATTTCTCCGGCATTTCTCCCTCTCCAACAATAGCAAAAACTACCTCCTTTCCATCTCTCTCTCTCACCTGAAACAGCTCTGCCTGCGGCTGCAACTACATCTACTGTTACTTCTTCTTTTCTTTTCATTCCTTCCCTTTTTCAACCCTTTCGCAAATGTGCATCGAATTTGCGGCGTAAACACAACCAGCCTTCCCAACACCGCCTCCTAATCAACGAAAAATTATGAAATAAGTACTTGCCAGCGAAAAGCGTCGATAAATCCGGGTGGAAATGTGGAAGTTTGCAGAATTTCAACGCAACTCTTTGCAGACAAGAGAACTTGAAGATTGCGCTTTTGCAGTTGCAGACGACGCTGTAATTAAAGAAACCTTTCTTGAGTTTCTCTCTTCTTGCAATTAACAGAAGAGAAACAGACACCTAGGACCCTTTCTGCACATGTCGTTGGTTGGATATTAATTATTCGATTAATATCCCAATATTATTTCTCTTCCACGGTGGCTTGGCCAGGTAGCACCCAGCGACAGAGGCCCTGGACGTTCGGACTTGTCGTCGCTTGGAGATATCACTTTGGCTGGTTTTGTGGTATATTTTTGCATACACTGTTTTTTGGTGTTGCCTAGACGGGAACCGTAAACGTTAGGTAAAGCGGGGTCCGGAAAAATCAACTTTCAAAGTGCCCTAATTTAAAATCAATAAGTGACGGTATCTTCCTGGAAAGATAGTCTAGAGATGTTCTGGAAATCGCTTACTTTGAGAGAACAAAACGAACAAAGAAGCCAGCGAAACAGAAGAAACTGGGAATGAAGCAGCACGTTGCAACCGGCGATATTCCGCCTTAGCGAATGCAGAATCATCATCGTCTCTCGAGGTGAAATGCATTTTCCCCAGACAACGCCGTACAGTTCTGCGAGATTTAAGCGTGGAGGCATCCACGTTGCTGCGTTTGACGACGAAAAGTGGCCTGACAGGGGAGGGATGGAGAATTGGTTGAAAAGAGACGTCTAAGGAGTTTAGAGGCTACTTTTCACAGGCAAATCGATGGCGGTGGGTTGGGCTTGATGTTGGGTTCTGGTTGGAAAAGTCACGTGGTATTTAGCACCTGACCAGTCTCACGTGCCTCTACGCGATATCTTCAATTCTTCAATCTTCCTTGATACCACTCTAATCATGATTAGAACTGCCAGAACAGGCCTTACGGCGGTCAGAACTCTTCGTATCACGACCAACCAGGACTCCTTCAAGGCGCCCTTTGTTCCCCTTGTGGCTAACGGGTTCCTGCAGGCAATCGGCAACACGCCGCTCATTCGGTTACCCCGGATTTCTGACTCCATCGGCAGAAACGTCTATGGAAAAGCTGAGTTCATGAACCCTGGCGGTTCCATTAAAGATCGTGCTGCTAAGTTTATTCTCGATGAAGCTGAGGCCAAAGGCTTGGTCCAGCCTGGCGGGACAATTGTCGAAGGCACTGCTGGAAATACCGGTATTGGTTTGGCCCATGTTTGCCGTCTGCGTGGGTACAATTGTGTGATTTACATGCCAAACACTCAATCTAAGAATAAGATTGAGACGTTACGTCTTTTGGGTGCTGAGGTTTACCCCGTGCCTGCGGTTGCGTACGACAATCCAGAGAACTATAACCATCAAGCAAAGAGACACGCAGAGAGACTTGAGAATGCTGTTTGGACTAACCAGTTCGATAATATTGCCAACAGACAGGCTCATATTGATGGCACGGGCCCGGAGATTTGGGCCCAGTTGGATGGCAAAGTCGATGCATGGACTTGTTCTACAGGTACTGGCGGTACGTTTGCTGGTGTGACCAGGTACTTGAAGCTGATGGACGAGAAGGTCAAGTGTGTTTTGGCGGACCCTCCAGGATCTGTTTTGTACTCTTATATTAAGAGCAACGGTAAGGAGATTATCAGAGGTGGTTCTTCGTTCACTGAAGGTATTGGTCAAGGTAGAGTTACCGAGAACTTGAAGCCAGAGATTGATCTTTTGGATGAAGCTATTCAGATTTCTGACGAAAAGTCTATTGCCATGCTTTACAGGTTGCTTGACGAGGAGGGAATTTATGTGGGCGGTACGTCTGCGTTGAATGTTGTTGCAGCCATGGAGGTGGCCCAGACGTTGCCAGAGGGCTCTAACGTGGTGACTGTTTTGTGTGACAGTTGCCATAAGTATTCTGACCGGGTCTTCCTGCAGGAATGGCTCAAGAGCAAGAACTTGTGGGACGCCATTCCTCAAGAGTTGCAAAAGTACGCTGTTCTTCCATAGATTTAATGAAGTAATAACTCATTCTCAATGAAGAAGCGCAGCCTGGTAAGACTCATGTGTGGAGTGTATATAGTGTCTTCTTTTATGCACCGCCTGCAGCGTGCACCCGCATGAACCTGCAGCTGCGACCCCTCCAGAGCGGCTGCACCGCCAGCGCAGGGTTTCCTGCGTGGCCTTCCACCTTCATCTTTGTAAGCATCGTATTATAACTCATACGTGGTGCATTCGCGGAAACATGTTCTGCCACTCCGCATGCTGGTTGGGTCGTGTGGTGTCCATTTTGGCTCCTTTCTGACGTGTTTCTGACATGAGAGACAAGCCTGGTGCTTGAGAGTCTCGAAAAAATAAAAATAAAAAAAGCTGAGAGTGGTATAGGAGGTATGCACGAAGCAAGGCTCCGAGCTTGCCGAGGCTCAAGCTGAACGTCATTCAAATTCCACACACACAACCTTGTATGCTTATACGGGGCACTAAATGACTTGGCTTTTTTGATTAAGGGACAGTTACGGTGGCTGGTACATGGGGGCACTTTTTTTTTCTTCTTCTTCTTCTCTATACATGGGTGGATCGAAAGAGAAATTTCATGGCAGCCTGCACCGAACAAACCCTTGAGTGTGCTTTGTTTCATGCGCGGCCTGCAGCGCTAACCGACTGTGCATCATGCGTGCCGCTGCGTGTCCACAGCAACGGTGATTGTCTTCCTACCGGAAAGCATATCTTGCAGCAGCACCAGCAGCATAACACTTATGCCCCACTCACTATGAATAAATCCTATTCCTATAGTTAACCAACAAGTTATAAAAAAAAAAAAAAAAACCACGATGAGCTTCTCCTAATTTCCCAATTAAGCAGCTTGCTCAATAAATCCTCTTGCTCTATTTTTTGTTTGCAATCACCAGACGTGGACTCCCCCGTTTTGGCTAAAACCTCTACCTAATTTTTAGTCTTTGCAGTTGGAATTCTTCAAACCACTGAATGTGTTCCAGGAAATGGCTCCACCATTCGTGGGGGAAACGTGGAGGAGCCATTACTTGATCAAAAGGGGATCGAAAAAGCCATAGAACATCTCTAATGCCTGTGAAATGCTTTTTGTGTCTTTGTGCTCTGCCTTGAAGCTGTACTTGCAGTTGAACTGGTACATCTGTGAAAAATGGCCTTATATTTGTTGTCGAGGATAATCCACAAACCTTGAAAAGTTCACCGTCATTGGATTCTATGGGTTCCCCTCCACCACCTCTTTACTATTTCTCGTAATCTGTATATCTAAATCAAATACGAGACATCTGGTGATAACGGAACTTCACAGATCATGAAAAGAGGCTTACAAGTCGATATCCAGCATCAACCCATGACCTTTGACATACATCTACGATTCTGGCACTTGTACATGAATAACACAGAACCTACACTACATCTACGACTCTGCCTCGTCGTCTCCTCTCCCCATTACCTCCCCCCATCTTCTTGTCATAGCCATCATCATCTCTCGTCGGACACAAGTCCCACTTCTGCACATCCTCCTATGTATCCACTGCCTTCGCTGCCCGTGTCTATTCAGCCGTTGTACGTTTGTGTCAATAACTTTATTCATTCAATGCCCTCAGGCACAGCCTGTTGTCCATGTATGGCTGCGCAACAAGGCTTACTTTGTGGGCCTTGCTGGATCATGTTTTACGTTTCATGTCTTGGAATTAGAGGTGGTATCTAGAGAATGTTCACTAATAAGGCTTGCTGCCGCTAACAGGCAAAGAGGCCTAAAAACCCTGAATTCTTTTTTTTTTTACTCCTGAAGCCATGCCCGGCGGTTCCTTCTTTTGCTTTCGAGGCTTTCGCTAGGGTTTGGGTCCATTTGGGGGAGTATAACCTTCACTTGCTGCTCGGGCAAGTTATGAGTATGGGGTTTTTTTTGACTCTGGTCATTCCTATTTCAGGCCCACGGCCATTTCGTCATTAACCTGGCATAAGGAGTAACCAGAAGCTTAAGTTTATCGGCATTTGCCCTCCGCAATGTAAGATATAAAAAATCATTGCACAAGGTGAAAGCACTTTCTGTACGGCGGGATTTTTTTTTTTTTCTTTTTTTTTTTTTTTTTTTTTTTTTTTTCTGTTCAGCTTTTTTTTTGGGGGTGTTTTGGATTCTCCATAAACAGTCGAAAACCCATTTCAAGTGAATGGCATGAATTGGTTTTTTATTAGCTTGTACATATCATATGCTGGTTGGTTGGAGGATCCGTAGAGCAAAAGTCAATGGAGGCGCAAGTGGACCTCGCTGGTTTGCGAGAAGATATGGTTTTTGAGAGAATCTAGAGATTAGAGGTGATTTATTGGAAATGGGTTCTTTTGGTGGTTTTTATGGTTTTGGTTGGTTTCGAGATGCTTAAATTGAAGCTTTGATGTTTTTTACAACTTTGTGTGCTGTTACAGACCAAAAGGAAGCTTTGAGAAGGTCCATAAACCGTCAGGTGGTGGTTTAGGGATGCTTTGAAGTTGTACAGCTGGTGCTTTAAGGATTCAGAGGTCACCTTACTCTACCTTTCTTTGTTGTTCTCTGTTTTTTTGATTTTTTTTTTTTTCTTCCATTTCTTATCCTCTTCATACTTCTTTGCTTGTGTCATCAGTACCAATACCTTATTTTCTTTGTGTCTTTTTCCTTACCTTACCTTGTTCGGTACCTGCTTTGCCGAAAAGAGTACTATGCTTGTTACCAGAAATAAAGCAGGTGAAAGCTTCGATGAAGAGTGCTACAAAAGGGTTGGGCTTAAAGAAACCAACAAACCAGTCCCATGAGAAAAGCGTATGCCGCTTCCAAGTTCCTATTTGGATGACTTTCACGTTTGTGTAAGGTTCTCTTGCAACCGAAGAGACACAGAACCAAGCTTGGATACTTGAAACTGAAATTACGTCGTTCTAGACGACGAGCTGACCTTTCGACTAGACTAAGGAAATCGTCTAGCCATGTGGTTCACGAATACTGAATGGTGGAGTAATAGGAAGCTTGGAAAATGTTAATTAGCGGGACAAGGAATGGGAGACCATGGAAGTGTCGTAGGAATGAGTTAACTGACTTTACCGACGCCTGGAAGTGAGTCTGCTTGGAAGGTCTCTTTGAAGAAGACCATTCTTTGGAAACAAAGAACGGTTTACTTGCTTTCAAGAAACCTCCATTTATAGAACACTCCCAATAGCTCCAGTGTATTTTTCCAACTTCAGCTGGCCGTCTAATGGAGCTGTGTCCCCTTGGTCGTCTTTGGGCGTCTTTTAACAGCGGAATTCTTGTTCAACCCTATCATTTATAACCCTTCATCACTCCAGGAGTACTGCCAAATCACACATTCCACCAACAGCACCAAAAGCCATGTCTTCGTCAATTCTTTCTGCTTGGAAAAGCCTTTCTATTGGTTTTTCATGGAAAAACGTGCTCTGAAGTGCAGCATTCTTCGGGGTATAAGCAGCAAAAATTGGTCTCGAAAATTTGCGGCGTGGATTGCCGTGCTCAAAGCAAAGTTAGAAAACCAACCCTAGTTTTCTCTCAAATTTGCTTAACATTTCTTAGCATTGCTGTCGGAAGCAATTGGTTGGTTGATCCAAGGAGGTCCAGCAAAACATCCTATCTCATGAACCACAGATCAATATCAGCTGCAAAAAGCTACACCAACTCCACTAAGCCAACCCCTGAAGAGCAAAAGAGGATTCCAGGACCCAAAAACATTCGTCTTTACCCAGACTGGAAAGTCGTCAGAGCTCTTAAAGCGGTTTTGAAGTTTAGCCAGGAAGCATGGCGCAGGATTCACTATTAGGTGGCCAGTCTTTTCCTACACCAGCGTTGTAAAATCACTCAAAAATGAAGTTTTTTATTTGCCTAAGAACAGCTGTTTTGTCTACTTGGACGAGCCTCGTGGGCATTGATGAAGATAGCAGGGTTCTCTTTTCATGAGCCAGCATGAAAAATACTGGTTGCCTTGACATTGCTCAATTTCGTCCAACAGGTCTGCCAGCAATATCCCATGTGAAAGAGCAGCTACGTTGGTACACTAAAAGAGGTGTTTGGGATCGAAATGGTGCTATTGGGAGGATCTATCTTGGAGAAGTCCTGGACTGGACCCTCTAGATGTCCATGTTGTCCAACATAGACCTTTGAAAAAAATCACCAATCACCCAATGAACGTGTTACCATACACAGTGGCACTCCTGGGAGCCAGTACCAACAGATCCAACGGAATTGGAAGGCAAACTAAGCTTCATACGATACAGCCAGTGGTTTCTTTCATTCAGATGGCCCTTCATGGGTTGCTATGCCAACACTACCATCCCTGTTGGAACCAAAGTGGTTGCAAAAAATTCCCATTATGTCCTACTACCCCAACGAAGGTTCAACGAAGAACTTACCATCCAACCACGTCCGTTCAGTGCTTCTCTGGTCTTCAATAGGCGACTCTTCCACCAGCACATTCCAACTTTTTGACTTTTCCATGCCCCAAAAACCATCCCAGCCATTTGGGAGAAATCCAAAGCAGCCTTTCCCCCAATCAATAATCTCGACCTTTACTTTTCTTCACGAAATTGCTGGAAATCCACCTACTCTATGCTCTTCTGGACGCTGAGATTGGACCATCCAAAACCCACCAATCACATGCAATCCAAGAAAATTGAACCTCCCATCCTTCAACTTCAATTCCTCCAAAACGACCCAACCCTTAAAAAATTGATTTCCTCTTCATCCTTCCCTTCTTCGAAGGTTCTTCATTTGCACCCATACTACTTCCAACTTTCCTGCATATACTACCAGTCTTGTGAACGTAACGCTTAGAGATCGTTTTATTATTTTTTATATTTTTTTTTTTCTCTTTGCGCCCCACCTTTTTGTTTACTCGTTCGACAGCAAAAAAATCAAATCGCACACCTCACAGATAACTATGTGGGTCACGTGACTTCAACAAAAACCACCCCTTCCCACCACCATCCTTCCATTTTTCAAGTCTTCTACTCATCCTGGCCGTTTCCCCAGGCCCAACTAACCCCTTGACCCTCTCCACACCTCTCCACAGTGCCTGGATCCGCCACCACAGGGTGAGACAAAGACACGTCACGTGACCACATCACTGAAAAAAAGCCAACCCTCTCTCGCTAAATTTTTTCCCTACCAACTCTTTCAAATCTAAACCTCCATACATAACCCTCCAAATCAACCTTAACAAGCCTAGTACTCCCCACCTGTCTTGTATAAAAATAACCCTAGTATTCCTTCCAAACCTCATTAGTAATCTAGGAAAGTAACACATCGCTCTAGTCCAAACGAACCCTTCCTCCCGTCAGCGATTCAACCCGAAACCCACACCCACTGAAAGCGCCTTTCAATGGACCAGCAAATTCAACAGGCGGTTGACATTGCGCTAAGCGGCACAGCAGATCCAAGCCTAAAGAGCCAGGCGTTCACATTTATCAACGAAATCAAATCCACAGAACAAGGGTACCAGACATGCTTTGATCTATTGTTGGCTGATCCTCTGAAGGGGATCCACTTGAACGATGGGCTTAAGTTTTTCATTCTACAAGTGATTGAAGAGAATACCGAGAAGCTTGGCGAGCAGCAGTTGTATGACTTGAATACTCGCTTGTTTAAGTACTTGGATCTGTTGGTGGCGGCTGACCACCATGACCAGGTGCACTTGAAGAATAAGCTTAGTGACTTGTTTGGCAGTCTATTTTGTTTGGCCTACTCCCAGATCAACACAGAATTCATCAAGTCGCTCTTGATGCTTATCCAGTCTTCCAACCTTCTAAGCATAGACTACTATTTAAGAATCCTCATTTCCATCCATTTCCATATTGGCGATAAACTCATTTCCCGTTCGAAGGAGGCCCAGAACCGTTCTAACGTGCTCAAGGACTTGATCCGTGAACGTGACATGCCCCAGTTGGTTGAGTCGTGGAAGACTATCTTGACCACTGTGAAGGATACCACTCTTCTAGATAACGCATTGAAGGTTGTGGGTTCTTACGTCAACTGGATGGAAATCAGCATGTTTATCCAGAACGGCTTTATTGGCATCATTTACGAGTTTTTGAAGCTGCTGCCGCAGCTACGCAACCAGAGCTGTGTCACTTTGGTCGAGATCATCTCCAAGAAGATGAAGCCTGCCAGCAAGCTAGAATTGATCAACTTGCTTGATTTGACTTCTGTCATTGGTTCTCTTAAGGATGACGATTTGGACTTCATCGAGAACTTGGCCAAGTTGGCTAACCAGATCGGTATCGAGTTGGCTATTGTTCTTGAAAACGATGGCTCTTTGCTTAATGATATCAATGTCCATTTCCTCAAGTTATGGCCTACCATCCTAGAATTCTTGGGCCATGAGTATGATGATGTCTCTCAGCAGATCTTCCCATTTATCCAGGCTTACTTGCTTCTAGCCAAGAAGTATAATGACCTCAACTCGGTGGACCTTCTCTCTGCTTTGCTCAAGAAGATCATCATCAAGATGAAGTACGATGAGGATGCCGATGCATTCGATGACGATGAACAGTTTGCGGATGTTCGCTCCAAGTTGAAGACCTTCCAAGACACCATTGCCATCTTGAACCCTCAAATGTACCTTGAGATGATGCCAATGATTATTGAAAACTCCATCTTCAATGCTTCATCTGATGATTGGCCTTCTGTTGAGTTAGGTCTCTACGAGTTGAGTAACTTCGGCGACTCCTTGAAGAATAATCTCGTCAACTTCCCTAAAACTGAGATCACAACTTCTAAACCATACCAAGAAGTGCAAAGCTTTTTGATCAAGATTATAAACAACTTTACCTCGATCAATCATCCTAAGAATCACCTAGCATTTTTCGAATTAATCATTCGTCATTTTTCCACTAAAAGTTTTAACAACACAACAAACACCAGCATTGATGAACTCGTGATCAAGATCCTAGAACTTTTCTCTGAGTATGGCTTGTTCAACTCTCTTGAAAGTGTTCGCTTGAGAACTTGGTACCTCTTCTTCCGTTTTGTCAACATCACGAAGCCAAAGTTAAACGACTATTTCTTGGAGAATCTATTGATCAAATTCCAGCCATTGCTCGTTATCAAGGCTGAGCTTCCAACCAGGGATGAAGATGATGATATTGTTGAGAATGGTAACTTCAGCAGTCAGTTGTACTTGTTTGAAGCGCTTGGAATCCTTATTTCAATGGCTGACTCGCCTGATGCCACTGCCAGATCCATTGACATTCTCTTCAATCCCCTCTTCAGCAGCTTGGAAACCTGTATCTCTCGTGAGGACAAGGATGTGAATCCTCTCATTCCTTTGCAAGCCAACCATCTGTTGATGGCTCTTGCTACGGTCACTAGAGGTCTTGACACTCAGGCTCCTGGTAAGTCCACCGCAGCTAAGCATGACGCAAAGGTTGTCGGAAAGGTCGGCGATGCAGCACAGGTTGTTTTGATCACCCTCGAAAACCTCAACAAGTCTGAGAACGTCAGAGATGCCGCTCGTTTTGCATTTGCTCGTTTGATGCCAATCTTGGACGTGCAGAGCAGCTCTCACTTGAGCAAACTTATCTCTTTGATCTTGGCATCTCCTAAGTTGAAGATCAACGAGCTTGGGGACTTCTTGAGTTTTGTTGGCCAGATTGTCCATCAGTTCAAGGACAACGATGGTATGTTCCATCTCTTGAATGATTTGATCACGCCAATGATACGTAAGATCTTCGAGCTTCTTTCAGCCGATGAGGAGAATAACCCTCATGTCACAAGAGATAAGTATCAATTGAAGAAATCGTTCCTCAACTTCATCAGCATAGTGGTTATCAACAACCAATTTTCCTTGTTGTTGACGGAGACAAACAAGCCTATCTTCCCTCAGGTTGTGTCTTCCATAATAGAATACTCGCAGGATTTGAACGACCTCCCCACCGCCAAGCTGGCCATCGTTCAATTTGGCAATGTCATTGCAGTTCTTGGATGCAACAACGGTAAGATTACCGATGCTAAAGATAAGCTCAGCACCACCTTGGCGCCTATCGAAGGAATTGACGAGTATTTGATGGAGAGCACGGTGAAGTTATGTTTTGAGTTGCCATTTTCGAACGCAGCTTTCGACTTGAGCGAAGCCCTGCTCCGTAACTTGGCACAGGACCTCTCGTTGCTTCTCAAGACATACCAGAACCGTCTGTCCCAAGGCGAATTTGTCAACTTCCTCGTGAACTACTTGGTGAATGTCGGCTTATCGCAAGACCTCACAAACGACTTTGGCCAGAAGTTGGTGGATATGGATGCAAAGCTGTTCAAGAAATACTACGTGACATTTTTGAGCGAGCTCAAGAAATAGCATCGATGTATATAGATGGCAGAGGCAGAAGCATACGATACGAATGAATTATAGAAATATTTAATACACTCATCAAATACTAAAGATATATTTTGGAGAAGTCCCTAGTACTACCAGACCATGGCTGGTGTACGGATCTTATCTCATCACTAAAAAAGGCCCATCGCATCACCATCGCAAATACTCAAGTTACCCAAATCAACGTCAAACCCACATATCCTTAATATGCCAGATACTCTAGACGGGGCCAGACCGAAGGACGAAGAAGAGTTGGAGCTTGAAAAACTCGTTTTTGGTGACAATGCCGGTTTTGAGGCCAACCTTCGAAAAATCGAGAACCTCTATGAATCTTCAGACGATGAACAAGAAGCTTTAGATAGCTTGTCAGAAGGAGAAGAAAGTGAGGAAGAAGAAGGCGATGAAGATATGTTCTTCCTTGACGAAGGCGGTGATGCTGATAACATTCACGAAGTCGAAGTCAAGGACGATGATGGCATGGATGTGGATGAAGATGAAGATGAAGCAGTATGGCACGACTCTGACGATGAAAAACACACTATTTCGGTCATTTCTGACAGACTGAAGAAGCTCAGGCAGCTGTACGAAGAGACGGCGCTCCTGGCTCCAGCTTATGTGGCCAGACTCAGGTCCCAGTTCGAGAAGATCTTCCCTAGACCAAGCTGGGCAGATGAGGTGCCAGAAAAGGAGAACGACGACAGCGATGCTGAAGTCTTGGGAGACGAAGATGAAGAATCCGAACCCGATTTGGGTAAGAATATCAAGGGCTTGACGCAGCTTCTAAGTTCCAACAGCAAATACGTGAAGCTGAAATCTGCACTTCTTTCACCTACTAAGATCCTGATCCTGAGACTCAAGGACGCCAACATCACCCGCCGTGGCCAGGGCCCTATTTTGGCCATGAGCTTTCATCCTCTGCATCCACTTTTGCTTACTGGTGGCATGGACAAGACACTCCGCATTTTTAATATCGACGGTAGATCCAACAAGCTTGTATCTTCTGTCTTCTTCAAGGACGTGCCCATCAGAAGCTGTCAGTTTTCCCCAGACCCAAATTCCAGTCTAGTCTACTCGTCTGGTAGAAGACGATACATGAGTAGATGGGATACTACTACCGAGGCTGTGGATAAGGTGCTGAGAATGTACGGTCAGGAAGAGAGCCAGAGATCGTTTGAATACTTCAAAATGAGTCCTAAAGGCAACTACGTTGCTTTGCTTGGTTCCAACGGTTACGTCAACCTTCTAAACAGCAAAACTACACAACTTTTCAGAGCATACAAGGTCGATGGCTACGTTGCAGACTTTGAGTTCACAAAAGACGAAAAGCTTCTTATCGTCGCTAACTTTGCAGGTGACGTCTGGGAGTTTAACCTTCAGTCTCCAGACATTGATGTGGTTCGTCGTTGGACTGATACTAGTGCCGTGGCTGTCACCAAGATCGCCTTGGGCGGTCCAACCGACCGTTGGTTAGCTATCGGTACAAAGAGTGGTGTCATTAACTTGTTCGACCGTACAATGTTTGCCACACTTTCACAAGGACAAAATCCTAAACCTTTCAAGAGCGTGGGTAACTTGGTGACGCAGGTATTCGAGGCCAAGTTCTCTCCAGACGGCCAGATCTTATGTGTGGCATCGAAACAGAAGAAGGATGCCCTCAAACTTGTACACTTGCCCCTGGGAACAGTTTTCGCCAACTGGCCTACGAGCAACACGCCGTTGGGCCGTGTTACATGTGTGCAATTCTCGCCAAATAGTCAGATGTTGGCCATTGCCAATGATACCGGTAAAATCACCCTTTGGCGTTTGGACCACTACTAGCATATACATAGCACATACAAGCATAGACGATAACAGTGTAAGAAGAATGTAGGAAATGTAAGAGATGGTTTTCAGCAAGGAACGTCTTAGCACGATTGAGATATAGAGACAGACTAAGATATATTAGGCTTCATCCACGACAAGCATAATGTCCAAAATAACATCTTTTCGGATTCTTCAAAGACCCCATTCTCGAATTACCCCAGTACTTGTTAAATAAGGATCTGTCCATCTTTGGGGCAGACCAGCCTCTAGCAGTCCATTGAGAACCAATCAGACCTGCCATAGATAACCTACCGTGAATCGAACCTTCGACAGAGGGCTCCCCTCAAAGCAGCTTCTCTATTCATTCCCTACTTAATCTTCATATGTCTTTCTTTCTTTTCATTTATTTATATATTTCTAAATATTCACACTTTTCTTCCTCAGCCAATAACTCTCGTACTACTGTCTCTTTTCGCAGCCATTTGGCGACTTTACCCATCCTTCAAAAACCCATCATGGAACGAAAAATCCAGAACCCCCACTTTCCAATAAACTGGATTGGAAAAACAATCACCCCAGCTAACCGTCTCATTTTATGCCCTTTCCTCCCTTTTCTCCCTTTTTCTCCCAAAAGTACCTCCCCTTCAACCCTCTTCTCTCTCTGTATAGTTAACCGCGAAAGTGATCTGATTATCAACTCCAACTACATCCTCATCTTCAAAAATGCCAGTTATCGGTGCACCGTATGTCTACAAGAAACCCAACCTGCCTAACCAATACTAACATTCAGAAAAGGTCATGACCGTTACAGAGACCCGGTCACTCACCAGATGACTCCTGCTCTTTATAGGGTTCGTAAACCATACTTTTGGAGAAACTTTGCTGGGTTCTGTATTGTGGGAGCTATTCCTTTGGGCGTTTATGCTTACACATGGAAGGTGCTTAACCAAGACGACTTTGCTGACATTCCTATCCCACCTATCTCGGATGAGGAGTTGGCCAAGTTGAAGAAGGAGTACGAGCAGAAATAAGCGAAGCGTCTGCGTACGAAGAATAAAATATGTACATAGTTAAGGAGGTTTATATGAATCTATTGATTTAGATGCTATGCTATGTAGTGGGTGGTCGTTACTTGAAATCCTCGGCGCCGTACATGGAAACTCCACGTACGGGGTACGGAACGGCGGCAGTGTCTTGGTCGTCATTAGATGAAGATGAGGCAGATACGCTGGACTGGTGCGAGTCAATAGAGTCTTGGAAACTGTCGCTCTTGGGAAGAAGCGGCGAGTCTGCGTCGAGTGAGTTGGCAGAGTCGTTGCGAGGAATTCCAGGTGCTGTGAATTCAGTCAACGACGACGCCGAACCTGTCCGTTTGATAGGATGCATTGGTTGGAGCGGCACTGCAACGTTGGAATCAGCAAACGGATTGGTGAACTGTTGATCTGTAGCGAACGTTCTGACCGACAGCTTGTTGTGAAGACTGGCGAACGAGTCCGCAAACGGATTCCGCTGCACATCCCTGTAAGGACTCTCTCTTGCAGATGCCAACGACGTTGTCGTATGAGCAAGAGGGGCTGGCTTTCGTAGACTGGCCATGGACTCGGCGGTGTGGTGACGAGCGAAAAGAGGGTGGCTCATCTGTACTTCTTGAGGCACCAAATCCAACAGCGACTCGGAACCAAGCAACGGGTTCTCGCGGATCGCCTCCAAGTCGAGAATACCTTCTTCGAGAATCTGTTTCTTGGACTTGTGGTTCTTTGTCACGAGAAGACGCACCTTGTCGTTGACAACATCGTAACAGTACAGCTTCAACAGCCTGAAGCCACGATGCGAGACCTTGACTCTGATTGGGATATACAATAACATACCCAACAAGAACTTGAAGAAGAAGAATGCAAAAAGAGCCACAGAGGCCAATTGGAGCGACAAAATCACCGAAAGTCGGACATTGGAGTTGGCAATGGACCTGATATTCTCCAAAATATCATTATTCTGGTCGCCGCCTGTGGCATAATACCTCAACGTAAGGATATTAATCACTTGTCTGGGCGTATCAGCCACGAGAACCTCCAAAGCGTTATCGAGCTCTTCGTAGACCAAGAAACACGCCCAGTCAAAGAACCCTTCCTGCTCAATTTCATGGAACAAGCAGTGGTAGTCGTAGTGGCGAAGACGATACATGAGTTTGGCCACATTATTAAGGTAAGCCAAGGCGATGTTCTTTGTTCTGTAGATATGGATGCCCCAGGCCAAGTGGTAAAGCATCAAGGCGTAGCGAAACAAAATACACCCTGTAAAGATCCATTTCGCCACCTTATACTCGTAAACCTGGTACTCCCCACTCGACCAGCGGTTGAACACCAAAATATTCACGCATGTATACGTATCAACAGCAAGGATGGCTAGCATAAGTATTAGCTGGAACCATTGCCAAATGTACGTGAACACGGTGCCTGCCCTGGTGTTATGGAACGCCTCAACCTTGACGATATCAAACGTCGAAGCATCAACATCCTTGAGCTGTTTCTGAGTGTTGAACGGCATGATGGGCCATGAAGGCTAGCTCTTGATCCGAAATGGTGCCAATTGACAGACGTGGTAGTAACAAAAGATCAGGCACAACCTGGCAACACACAAATGCCTTGAAGGAACCAAAAAGAATGTAAAACGGAAAATTGCCAAAAAGAACGCCGGTTGGAGAATTTCGTCGCCCTCATATGTACAATTTTAGTGTCGCAGGGCTGTTAGACCGCAGTCTCGCCAGTGCCAGGCAGGCGCCAGGCAGCAGCAGCAGAGGAGGGGCGCGCGCGCTATTTTTGGGAGACGAGGACGACATC
Organism: Candidozyma haemuli; assembly: GCF_002926055.2. NCBI lineage: Eukaryota > Fungi > Ascomycota > Pichiomycetes > Serinales > Metschnikowiaceae > Candidozyma > Candidozyma haemuli. The sequence continues at coordinate 1,835,970 of NW_020289906.1, read as the reverse complement.
CAGCAATTTTCTGAAACGTTAAACAGGGAAGAAAATAATGATGCGTGCCTTTTGATCGTGTCGAGCCGAGAAACACAAAGAGAGCCGAGCCAGCGATAAGAAAACGCCGGAGAATTTTGGGTTCTTAGACGAATGAGGGATTCTTATTGGGCTGGGTGCTTTGGCCTGGTTTTTCCTTTGGATCGTAGATTTTTCCCTTTTTAGTCGCGACTCGTCTGCTTCTTGACTGCCTATTGTCCATACTTGGTGAGAAGTTTCAGCGCCTCCTCCTTTAAGTCTTCCTGGTCACTGTCTTTGAGTTGGCGTAAAACGTTAAAACAGGCTTCTTTGACGGGCGGTCTGTACATGACCAAAAATTGTAGAGACAAAAATCCAAGCTTGGACCGGGCTGGATCAGCACATAACGACTTGATGCCTCCAAGCATGCTCTCATTGAGGTACGGCAAGTCGCTTACCATTCTCAAGAAGATCTTTCTATCTGTAGGCTCCAAAAATGGGATCATGGCATCTAACACTTTCTGGCACCACTTGTTGTAACGCGGTGTTTGCACCTCGATGTTCTCCACCTCCTGGTCGATTTTCTCCTGGATATCGCTCACGCCATTGGGGTCCTCTTCGTACTTCTTCTGCCACTTCTCCTCAATCTCCTGACGGAGCTTCTCTTCGTTGCTCACCCTTTCACTGTACCATTCTTCGTTAAGCCACTCAATGGTGGTATCCACTCTCTCGTGGATGTTTCCTAAGAAATAATCGAAAAGGGCTTGCCTGATGATATCGCTCAATTCTTCGTTTTGAGCCACGTCCGGCAGCTTCTCTTCATCTCCTTCTATCGTATGCATACCTCTAGCAGCCAATCTGGTGAGTAGAATAAGCCACGAATCTTGGTTCCATGTTTTGATGGCAACCTTCGTGAGTTCCTTGTTGACATTTCCATCGGCACTTTCAATTAGATCAGTACTGTTTCCACCCTTTTGCGAAAGCTGGAAGAAGTTGTCCACGATCATCTTGACGTGGTCCTTCTTTTCCTGGAATGAAAGCGCTTTAGGTGGAGGAACCGTATATGTGGTCTCGGAAGTGAAGTTTTCAGCAGCATCATCGTCATCCTCCTCATCATCATCACCACCCACTTGGTTGGACTGCTCGGTCTTGACATTGGCCAAATCCTTCACTGTATCGCTGTACCTCTCACTAACAATTTCCAAAGCCTTTGTAAGCTTCTTCACATCTGCACGCAGCAAAGCAGTGAGTGCCATAGACACTAATATGTTCTGCGGGAGAGTGGATAAGTCGAAGTTATTAAGGTCACTGCTCACATCAGTCAAACCATACAAATGCTTGTAGTCTAGCGTCTTGATCTTCTTCAGCGGATTCTCAAAGCCTTCATACTTGCGCTTCTTGATATTCTGGTCATCTGGAGACGATTCCAAGATATTCTTCTTTCTGATGTCATCACCTCTTGCTGTAAGTGTAGATATTTTCCTGTTAACGGCATTCTGGAAGTTTGGTGGCACAACCTGGCATTTGGTCATGTAATTAAGTAAGACTCTCAAAGCTCTGTCACAGTATTTCTTAGACAATTTGAACGATTCCAAGGATTCGTAATTAGACTGAAGCTTCTGGTTAGACTCAAAAGACTCAAGGACTGGAATCACACGGTCGATGAACTGACGCTTTCTACGCACAATAACAGCCAAATGATTAAGAACAGCTGTTATAACTGGAGTAACCAAGATATCATCTTGAAGTGGAGCCAAAACCTTCTCCAAGAGAGAGTGTGCTTCTGATTCCATTGGACCAGTCTTGATAAGCGTATGGCTTGGGTTGACACGAGCCAAGGAGTAGTATCTCGTAGAAACCGAACGCAGCTGGTAATCAATAACAGTAAATATCAACTTAAGAAGCTCTAACTTCGAGTCTAAGTTTCTCACCTGGTCGTGTTCTTTATCGAAGGAAGGCTCAAAAGGAAATTGCAGATCAAACTTGTAAATAAGGTCATTCTTGAGGTTTCGAAGATTATCCCAGATATTATGGCTGCCGTCGTTGTCGGCAACATAGCGGAACACAAGCTTGTATAAGGTGATACTCAAGTCTATCACTGCCTTGAACACTTCAAGATCTTTGGTCTGGGCCAATGTCTTTACAGGTACCAAAGCATCTATGGCCAAATCAATTTTAACACCAGCAGACACAATTTCAGGTCCAGCGCTAAATGCTTTCTTAAGGAAGAGGGCACACCATCTCTGGATGTCTAGAGATGGATGGTTGACCAAATTGAGGATCTGCTTGACGACCTGGGGGAACATGTCGGAGTTGGAGAATGCAAGCTCGCGAGCTTGATCCAACTGAGTAAGAATGGCTGCGGCCTCGTCTGCCATTGTGGATGTAAATGAAGGTATCTGAGGATTGTGATGTTGACGGTGAAGACTGGAAAAGTAGGTGTAGACGCACGTGTATTGGGTCACGTGCAAATATTGGTAGTATTGTAATGGCACCAAAGCGACGGATTTGGCTGTGATGATGACAGTAAAGAGATGGGAAATGGGGAAGGAGGTCACCAGAGTCAGGGTATCATAGGTTTCGTTGGCGGGTGGTTGTTTTGCGTGGAGGTATACTAAGAGAGGTAGTAGTGAGCAGTTCAATGTAGATGTCAATGGAAGACCCGGAACAAGGTGGAAGTATCTTATTAAAGGATCGATAATATGTCTATTAATATAGTGGTTACCATTTCTTTATGGTATTCTTGTTCTTGGTGTTCTGGATCAGGCCTATCGTTGCCTCGTGGGTCCAGCCTTGGCTGCGAAACCACTTCGGACTACAATGGAAGGCAAATGTGATACAATGGTTAAAGGGATTAAATGAAGGTAATATTTCCATAAATTGGTGAATTGGACTTTTAGTGGTCTTCTTTTTGGGCAACTAAAGTGCTTTTAGTAACTGTTAATTGGCTCATAATGTAAAGAGGCTTGTAAGCACCAAGCCCAGTCATCCAACGACACTACGAAGAAAAACAAGAAACAGCTTAGTAGGGTAACCAAAATTGGTCAAAACATGAGTGACTTGCATTTAACGAATTATGACCATTCTTCACTTAGTCAAGTTTAGCGACTAAGGAATTGACATACTAAACGACCGAACTTGCTGAACAACTCTCCCCGAAAGCACCAATAAAGACACAAACTGATCATCAGGAGCATAATTAGACAGCTTTTTAAAGGTTAAAAAGAGAACGAAGGTACTTAAGTGTGTGGATTCATCATGCGAATCATATCGTCTCCATAACTCCAACCCACCGTCAAACCATACCACAAGAGACCTCTAGAAACACTTAGCACAAATATAAACTCACCAAAACCTACCGATCCACCTCTGAATTTCCTAAAAGTCCCCCACCATCCACTCTCTTCACTTTCCTACCTCACTACCACAGTACATACCGGTAACCACCATAACCACCACAAAAAGCACTTCCAACACGCGATCCACCTAGCCATCACGTCCACCAAAGCCCCAAAAACAGCCAAAAACAATACCTACCTAGCCATACTGAACCTAAAACATCCAATCACCCAATCACCCTTTGCTTCCTCCCCTTCCTCTCCAGTCTTTCTCTTCAACCTTCCCTCGTCGCATGGCTGCGAAAAACGGTAGCGCAACAGAAGCACGGCTGGCGCAAAATTACGAGAAGAAGCATGGAACCACGAAACTGGGGTAAAAGTCCGAGCCCAAAATTACCATCCCTCAATTAAACACGTATATAAACCCCCAAGACCCCCACCGTTTTTTTCTACATAAATTTCCCACGTCTGCGTGGCGGCTGGCGCTTTTTTGGGGTCTCCACAGTCGACTTACCTTATCGGGTCCGGGCGGTTTCCGAGAAGTCAGAACCCTGGGGAAGTCAAACAAGGAACCAAGAAGATGAAAGATGGTAAGAGATATATATATAGAAAAAAAAAGAAAGAAAGGAAAAGACAACTTTCTACCACTCAATTCTCTTTCTATTCTCTCCCCCTTTAATATCCTCTAACTACTGGCCTTTCCCTCACTTGGTGGGCCCTGGTAGTCAGGGCTCGGTGCTCGCCTGATTCGCACTCCGTATCTTTCAATCATTGTCAGTGGTTGTATCCTTTTTTTTTTTTTTTTTTCAGAACAACACCACCTTCAAGCCACCCTTTAGTGATAAGAAAGGGCCACATTAAACTTTTAGGTTTCTTCGACTTTCCTGAACGAATTTTTGCTAGCGTGTGCCATTCAACTGGTGTTTTTTTACGTCGCTTGCAACTTTTTGTATAACGTCCCACATTCCGTTTGTTCCTTATCTTATCTATGTTCCATTGACAAACCACCAAAAGTTATGACTGCTACTGAACATTCGGCAATGCTGGTGCTGCCTGCTCCTACTAGCCCTCCTATTACCGCCTCGACGAATGACCTGGTGCCTCGCGTGGTGTCGTTGAACAAGTTGACCATGCTCCATGAAGAATCACTAAGAGACCGCTCCAATGACCGCCTGGGCTTGGCTGACCATTGCTCTGAACCGTACTCGCTTGCTCCTTCGATTGATGAGAAGGTCTTGCTGGGAAGCCTCAAGTCGGATCCGGGCTTGTTGGGGCACGATTTCGAAGATGGCATTCCTCGTCTCTCGGGAGTGAAGAGCAAACGCCTGTCTTCGGCGTCCAACGACCTGGTCCATGAAAGAGACAGATTTAGAGCTAGGTTTCATACCATGAACACTGCTGCGGCTGATAATCCTATTGACGAAGAGAAGTCTACTGAGTCTGAATGTGAGGTCTGCTACGGTATCAGTTCTAAAACAAAGAAACTAAACGTGGAGGCTGACTCTCCTTCGTCAATATACTCATACCTGGAGCTGCTTTCCCCGCTAGACCCAGCTTCTGAATACTTTTCCACCTTCCTACCGCCTGTGCTGGATTCCGTCAACGCTGCTCGTGAAATAGACGTTAGAACAATCTCCCCTACGCGGCTTTCAACAGTCTTCCAGTGGTATTTCAATAAACCGCTACCGCCTACCAACGAGATGTTCCCATGGCTTCACGGCCTCCACCCTGAAAATTTTACCCAACGGTCGTTTTTCGTTTTCCAGCAAATGGCACATACCCAAGACGCTGAAGCTACGTCTAATATTGACTTCAATATGCATTTTGCAAGACCCGAAAATGCTAGATTCCTTATATCCATTGACGCTGACATGGACACTTGCCCAGAGAAACATGTCATTCATAATTCCATTGGGTTGGATGAGGTGCTTAAGAAAATTGAGTTCTCTAGAAGGGAAGTGGAGAAGACTATCTTGTCTTTTGTTTTGCAGATATTCGGCGACTCTTTCTCCGCAAAAACCCTAGAGTCACTTGCAACCACGATCACTAGCGACTGCTTCATCACAGGTTTCATGCCTGAGTTTCTTAACCTTGATCCAGACAGGGGCATCTCTTTGAGAAACTTCCACATTCAGGTCGCCAAGCTGGCTCGGTGTGCCGACTTTGTGGTTTATGCTTCTCCTAAAGCCCAAGCTGAGGGTAGGTCCAAGGCTGCAAGTGTTGCCAGACTCCTTCGACTTGCACAGGTTGTCGACGAGAGAACCAACCCCAAGAAGTACAGTGTCTTTTTGCTCCAGCCACAGGAAGCTTCAGAGGCCGTTGAAAACGCTTTTGATATTTATACTCCCCGGCCCACAGCGAAGGCCAGAGAAATCCTCAGTTATGACAAATGGACTGAACTCTTCCACCACTGTTTCAACCATATGAAGAACCATTACTTCCCACTTTGGGATTCAAATTTGCAGCTCAAGGAGAAGCTAGAAACTACCGTCATGTCTGCTGCTTCAAGGTTGCATCAAAACGTTTGGCTGGGAAACGCATGGGATCATGAAGCTATGGTTCATTTATTGCGTCTGGAGGATTATCCGGAAGCTATTAAAGAAGATTCCAAAGATTATCCAAGCGTGCCACCATACTGTGAGCCATCTCGTTCGACAGTATTCCATGATGAGCTCACGCCGCAAAACTTTGGAGAGTCATTACCAAAGCCAAGAGCCCATTGGAAGCTTTTTGTCCACTGTCATAACGATGCAAAGTTCCCTGACATTGATTTGCTTTCACAGTTACTTTTCAAGTACACTATCACCACACATAACGCTGCAGAAGTTGACGATATCCACCACCTTGACTTTCCCTCGTCTGGCTCCATCGGTATAGGTGATTGCAAGCAAGAAAACTTGATGTGTATCGTCAATACCTGCAAGTTGTTATACCTTTATTCATCTTCAACCACACCAGGAAGTTTATCTTCCCTTATTTATTGCTCAGACGGGTATACTGAGCTGTCGTTGCTCATTTTCTGTTATATCATGTACGCTGAGAACGTTTCTTTGAGCGATGCCATGATTCAAGTCCACCTGAATTACGGAAGACCATTTTACATCTTCAGCAGTGACGTGGTGATTTTGCGGAAACTTGAAATCCTCATGCGGAAGTTTAGTCCAAAGAATCCTATGAAGAAAGTGCAATGGAATGAGCTGGAAGTGATCACCAGCAAGGAACTCAACGAGGTTCTTCTAGGCCCCATCAGGGCACAACCCGCAAGGCACATTCCATCTAAGTTTCGGTTAGGCTACATCCGAAACGACTCTGACAGTGACTCCTCAGATACAGAGGACGACGAGGAGCTTAACGACACCTCGTCGTACCTTGATAAAGATTGGGTAGAAGATGTGGAGGGGTCGTTTCCTTCGAGAATCCTTCCGTATCTATATTTGGGTTCGCTAAAACATGCAAACAGTTTGGCACTCTTGTCTCGGCTAGGAATTAAGTGTGTGATTAGCGTTGGCGAGAACCTAGATTGGCTCCATGGTCACAAATTCCAGCACAATAATGACATCGTCATCGATGAGCTAGACAACGGCAACATTGAGCAGTATACGATCGAGCCAAAGGAGGCTGGCCTCAACCGCAGCAAGGTCCGTTGCTCAGTACAGCTGGTGATGAAGGTGAACAATCTACAAGATGATGGAATTGATGAGCTCAGCAATGCGTTGCCGTCGATGTTAAAGGCTATTGATGAAGAATTCAAGCGAAGCCATGGAGATACGAAGATCTTGGTGCATTGCCGAGTTGGGGTGTCGAGATCAGCCACGGTGGTTATTGCCGAGGTGATGAGGCGCCTTAGACTCAGCTTAGCCCAAGCGTACTTGTACGTGCGTGTTAGGAGATTGAATATTGTGATCCAGCCTAACCTACGGTTCATGTATGAATTGTTCAAGTGGGAAGAAGAAGAAGAAGCCAAGAAGGCCGAACGAGGAGCGGTGATTCGAAAGATCGACTGGTTCATGATGTGCCGGGAGATCGAGAAGTTGAACCTTCCGTACTTGAACAGCCGGTGAAGTAGTCCGTGACCGAAAGAGATCTGAAAGTAGCCCAAACAAGGCTACCGCTGACGTCAGAAGAAGGTATGTGATGCGGCAACAAAGCGAACGCATATAACAATAAACAGAAGACGTTGAGAAAGAGAATGGGAACTTAGGGAACCCTCCGACCCCATGAATCACGCCAGAAGTGTGAAACCACAAAATCCACTTGCACAGCCGCCAATGTGAAAAATACCACTGCGAAACGCCCATCCAAGGCACACACTGAACTCCAGCAACCAACAACGACAAGAAAAAACAAAGTCAAAGAATACCATTAGGTTGCTGCAAATGGAAGCACTGCCGAGTCTCCCGCCGCATCTTCAAATAAACACCTGGTGGATCCGAAAGCTCCCCGGAAGGTTCAGTATGGTTCCCTTTTGGTCTCCTGTATGGCTTTTTCCAGCGTCCAAGCCACCTTACCGTGTCGACTCGGAAAAATGCGAAGAAACGAGAATGAGAGAATGGACGAAATAGCTTGTTTCCAGAAGCGTCAAAGGAAACCCAAAATAAGCATATACTTCAAATAACCAGCACCTCTATCTGTCACTTTCTGGTGGTTCCTGGTTCCTGACGCTGTCTGCCTGAGATTATGCATGCATCTGCACAAATAAGCGTGTATTTTCTCCTGTTTTTTTCTTGTCGTTTTTCGCAGCCAATATACGTCTAGAAACTCTAGATGTGTTTTTTTTTTTCCGACAAAGCCTCCATCCGCCAGTAGGACCCTGGTATGTCCCGAGAAATACCTGAAATGATCTCTTCTTCTTTTGTATAAATACAACAAGCTTTTCCCTTCCTTTCCTTTTTTTCCCCATCATCCAAAACATGCTTTCCTTCCTTACTCTTCTTACCCTCGCTTGCTCACTTGCCCATGGCTTGTACATCCCCAACAACGGTTCTTCTGGCTCGAAGAACGCTGGTTCTGCTAAGAACAGCGGTTCCGATTCAGTAGAAGCCACTGCTGTGTCTTTGACTTTTGATGTCACCAAGAGAGACAGAGCTGCTGGCGACTTCTGGCCCAAGATGGTGGAGGGCGTGGAAAAGCGTCATTTCAAAAGAGACAAGGAAGTCTCTTTGACCAACTGGCAAGACGTGATTTACCACATTGACGTGAATGTGGGTAACTCCAAGTGTACTGTTTCCTTGGACACCGGTTCCCTGGACTTGTGGGTCTGGGCTCTGACGGTAAAGGTGAAGGTGGACACTACGACCCTAGCGGCGGCAAGAACACGGGCCAGAAGTTTGAAATTTCGTACTTGGACTCGACTTCTTCTTCTGGTGACTACTACACTGATTCGTTTGGTTTCAACGGCGAGAACTTGTTGAAGGACTTCCAGTTTGGTGTGGTTTCCCTGTCCAACGATAACGGCTACGGTATTTTGGGTATTGCCGACAGAAACCAGGAGGCTTCGACCAGCAACGGTGGCTCTGAGTACGACAACTTGCCATGGGCTTTGAAGAAGGCTGGTGTCATTAAACTGGCTTCCTACTCCTTGTGGTTGAACGGTGGTGGCCTGAACCAGGGTACTATCTTGTTTGGCGGTAAGGACGACTCCAAGTACAAGGGTGAGTTGACTACCTACCCTATTGATAAAGGCGGATCTGGTTTGGCCATTACCTTGGGCTCTATGAGCATCGACGGTAAGAGCTTCGATGTTGGTAAGCCTGTGCTTTTGGACTCGGGTACCACTGGTGGTATTCTTCCAACCGAAATCATGGACTACTTTGACCAGATCTTCAAGCCAAACAAGGTCACTCCATCCAACGGTCTTGTTGAGCGTTACATTGACTGTGACCAGCCAACCGACAAGTTTATCGAGTTTGACTTTGGCAAGAACAAGATTAAGGCTTCCTACAAGGACGTTACCATGAAGTTCGAGGAAGGCAAGTGTATGTTGGGTTTCACCGACTACCAGGACCGTTACATTTTGGGTGACGCTTTCTTGAGAAACGCCTATGTCTACTATGACCTTGACGCCCAGGAGATCTCTCTTGCCCAGTCCCAGAACAGCGGTGGCTCTGGTGGTGACGACTCTGGCAGCGACCCATCTCCATCCAACAGCACCAGCTCCAACACTGGTGGTTCTGCTCCAACCTCTGGTGCTGTTCCTCTTCCTTCTGGAAACACTGGTGGTTCTTCTCCAACCAAGACTAACGGTGGCTCTCCAAGCTCCAAGACTACTGCTGGCGGTGCTCCAGGTACTGATGCTGCTCCTACTGACTGGACATACCCAGGCGCCAACCCATCCCAGGGTGGTTCCTTCCCAGCTCCTACTGGCGGTAACACTGGTGGAAACGGTGGAAACAACGGTGGAAATGGCGGTAACTCTGGCGGCAATGGAGGCAGCGGCGGCAACGACTTGGGTGGTGACGACTTCAACTTTGAAGACTTTGACTTTGACGAGTTCACTGGTGAATCTGGCTCTGTTCAAGCTGAAGCCCACGCCAACTCCCATGCCGAGGCCAGTAAGCCATTCCACATTGCTGACACTCACGCTCTCGTTGATACCCACGCCAAAGTCCATGCTGTTGTCTAGATGATAATCTACATGAGGCGTTTCTGAGCGCTTTAACGTTTTTAGTTAAAAGTTTTGCATTTTCAGTTCTTCATTACCCTTTCTTTTTACTTGTAGAAGCCACCACAGCTTCCCACCTGCTCTGTTAGGCAAAGTCGAAAGCTCCAGCCACCCCACCCCCCTTTTCAGGTTTCCTCGACATTAACCGTCGAAGCCACCCTTTGCACAGCCGAGATGCGTAATGATGTCGTGGGCTTTTTAGCCTCTTGTCTGTAGATCTGTTAGAGACAAATATGGCCAGATAGCTAGAAGATGGGGAAGAAAACATGGAGGCGGACATTTGCACCTAGAACCGCCATTTAGCAATAATGGCTGCAAAAGATAAGTACAATCAACGTTTTTTAGCCGCCTCACTGCCTCTGGACCTGGAGTACATGTTCTCGTAAAACCACAGTGGGGAAACAGAAAAAAAACGGCTTTCCACGCCCTGTGACCCGCCAACTACTCATCATCCATACTCTCCCCTTACAACCCCTTCGTTATCAAGTGCCTTCTCGAAGCTGTCAACTTTTTTTCAAATGCCGATGCATGCGGCTGGGCAGATCCCCCAGCAAACCCATCCAATGATACTGACACATTCCAGATCAGGCTGTTCATGATTTGCAGCTCCCCGTGGAATGGAAGCCTCCCACCCCCTTTCCACCTTTGTTCTGGGGCTTCCCGAGTTTCTCTAACCTTCCCTGATTGGTAACTTGGCAGCCTTGTGTATGCACTAGCACGCCTGTCAAAGGCCGACACAGGAGATGGTAGGGTTGCGAATTACCTACTTGGGTAAAGAGCATCTGGGGTTGCAGCATACTACTCTGTTTCTTTTTTGCAGCCATAGTATACTCAAGGAAAAGGCACCAGGCTGAGCTCGAGGGCCAGACCTTGCTATACCCAACGAAAAGTATATAAAGAGGGCTGCTCTTCCCTCCAGTTTCTTCTTATCCATCACCTCTATATCTTATACCCATCGTTCCACCATGAAATTCACATCTGTCGCTACCCTTGCCTTTTTGACCTCCTCTGCCTTTGTTGGCGCTGCTCCAGTCGATGAGATGGCTGGCGGTCTTGCTCTTTCCAAGAGAGAGTTGGACGCTCTCGACAACGACTTTGTTGAAAACGTTGTTCGTGAGTTGATGAACGGTGCTTCTGAGGAGGATTTGCACAAGAGATTTGAAATCACCGAAGGCCAGAAGGAGTTTATCTCCAAGATTTTCAACTTGTTCAAGAAGTTCTTGTCTAACTACTTCAACAAGGACTCTCCATCTTCTGGTGCTGGCGGTTCTGCTCCAACTGGCTCTGCCCCTGCTGGCAGTGCTCCAGCCAAGACTGGTATTGATATCACCAAGACTGGCACCCCAACCACCACTGCTGCTCCAAGTGCTGCTGTGAGCGAGATCCCAGGTATTGGCAGTGCTGCTCCAGAAGCTCCAGGTGCCGCTACCACTAGCAAGGCTGGCGCTGGCGCTGGCTCCAACGTCTTGTCTAACCTTTTGAAGGGCAACAATTAAATATGGATAATAAAAGTTGATTTGGAGAGAGATAGTAGAAGTTTGGTATCACGTCAGTTGGTGGCATTGTGAAGACTTTAGACGAATCTGTGCATTGTGTGGATCCATAGTCCCAGAAAAATGCCATTAATGGCCAATGCAAGTGAAAGTGAAGATGAAAGAAGAGATCTCACAAAGACCTCTTTTATTTAAATTCTTCAATTCAGGAATTTTCATTGGATCCACTATTTTTCATGTATCAGTGTGGTTTCACTCTACTGAGTGTCTCACCTCTGCAAGTCCCAACCACTGTTCCCAAAATCCATCAAAAACAGAAAAACCACCAACAACCAGTAAAAACAAGCACCTCTCTAATCAACCTACTCTTAATAAACCAACTTTTTTTTCCACCACTTCTTCTACTTCTTTCCCATGGCAGGCTTGCTGGGCCCACCCGTTATGGTCTCGGCACGACCCTAAAGCTCGACTAAGCGAACAATCCATCCTTATTATCACTCATCCACATAACCCACCTTTTCACCAAACCACCCAATTGATCTTTCCATTGAGCCTTGGGCTCCATCTATTACTTATACGATCGTCTACATTCACTTCTTAGCATTCTAATAATCCTCCTTAATTAAGCTCCAGGTACATATCACTTTTTTATCATCCCCTTCTTGGCCTCCAACTGAACATATAATGTCGCAAAACGATCCAGCCATCATTGATTCGTCAATCATATCGATGTCAGAATCTTCAAAGTCCAGTGCAAAGACTGGCACGTCGTCGACGCTGACGCTGTACTCGACAGCTCAAGAAAACTCGCTGAGCTCAAGAGGTGCTAGCGCTTCCAACGGTGCAACTTCCACTTCAGGCTCGCTAGAACCTGGCAGTGCCTTGTCGAAGTTGCTTGATAGTGCAATGGCCAATGCTGCAAAGGAGCTGACGCCTGAGCCTGAGACTGCCAAATCGTCTACTCTGCTTGCATCTCCTCGCCGCTCGTCGATGCTGGACTTTAAACCGCTTCCATCGTCTAAAGCATACATGTACTCGATTGAAGAGTTGCTTACGTTACGATCAGAACCGGAAATCGCTAACTTTGATACGTCTGTGCTTCCAGATAATGCTTTCTGGGTTATTAGACCAACGAGACCTCCAAAGACCACGAACGAGAAGAACGGTGCCGGTAGAAGAAGAGACCGCAGAAACCAGAACCAGAACCAGCAAGGCGACTCTTCAGGCAGATGGGAACGTAAACCTACTGGGTTTGCTAAGAGTTCAGAACTCGATAGAATGTCTGCCGAAAAGATCTCGCAATTGTTGGGTGAAAACCCTGAAGAAGGTGCTCCCGAATGGGACAATCCTGGTGGATCCGACTTGCAGATGGATATGGGATCCACCGTTGAAGATTTCGAACGTTGGAAGCAACGTATGCGTGACAACGAACGCAAACAGTATGGTGAGGTTGAAACGCCTTCTGAACCAGAAGCACCAAAGGGCAATGAAGTTGACAATTTCTTTTCCTTCGTCAATCCTAAGTCAAGCGGTCCAGCTCCAGAAGCCGCCACTGCCGCTAGTTCCGAAGGTAAAAGCTCCCGTTTCTCTTCCTTCTTTGGGGGCCCTGGTCCTGAAGAGTCTCCAAAACGCTCTGGCCCACCACCAGGTCTCACATCAAGAGCACCAGCAGGAAGACCAGCTGAAGCCTCGGGCCTGCGTTTCTTTGGATTGGCTCATGGTTCTCCTGCTCAACAGAATTTGACCCCCAAGAAAGAACCAGCAAGTCTTCAAAGCCATCAGCAACCGCCATTACCTCCTCAAGGGCTATCCCCAATGGCTGGCCAGGGGATCCCGCTCTCCGGAGGTCCTCCAGGCCTTGGGCCAATGAACTTGGGTGGTGACAGCAAGAACCAAGATTCCTTCTTCCTCTCCTTATTGAACAAGAGGGAGCAAGACCAAAGCGCTGGCTCTCCAGGAATCCCTAAGGAAGATAAACCACGCCAAGCTTCTCAACCACAGCAACGTGGATCCAAGCCAGAGGGTAAGCCTAGTCCTGTCATTCCTGGCCAGGGAGCCCCAACAGGCCCAGGCGGTCCAGGCGGTCCAGGTGGTCCACAAGGTATTCCTCCTTGGATGACTAACCCAGGTATGGGCCCACCACCAGGCTTCCCAGGTGGACCTCAACACCCTCAGCACATGTACCAATTCCAAGGACCTCCACCACCAGGCATGTTTCCTCCTGGAATGGCTCCTCCACAAGGCATGCCTCCACAGGGCTATCCCGGCATGCAAGGAAGACCTGGCCAGTCACAGGACGGACAACCAAACCAACAAGGTATTCCACGTGGCCAGATGCCTCCACCAGGCTTCTTTGGGTTCCCTCCAGGCATGGGACCAGGTATGCCTCCACCACCACCTCATCAGCAACAGCAGCAGCAGCAGCAGCAACAACAACCACAACAACCACAGCAGCCACAACCTAAACAGTAGTGCTACGTGAATAAATGAACTACACTGTTTCTCCTCATCCGTGTATTAATGCAAAACCTGGCTAATCTGTAGAGCCAAATTCAAGAGCTGGATGTGCTCTTCCGTGCCGTGATTCAAGCGTCTATCTGATTCGAACAAAACACGAGCAATGTTATTTTTCTCCTGTGACGATAAGTTATCGTCTATGACCAATTTATCGTGCAATTGGTCGGCCACTTGTTGGGCGCTCCATCCTTCAAATACAACCTCTTCAATCTGAGCAGCAATGGTACGATGGTCCTTCGTACGGATTGCCAGGATGATCTTCTCAATAAGCTGCTCATCAATGACACCAGCGATTTCCCTTATTCTAGCCCCCGTAATAGGTTCCTTATTATCCAAAGACGCCGAAAGTCGAGCTGCCGATTGTAGGTATGTGATGGCTTTACGTAAATCACCTCCAGACACATTGATAATCTCTTCAAGCACGGACTCTCCGCTCAACGGCACGTTCTCCTCGTTGACAATATACTGCAACCTCTGCAACGCGTTCTCGTTATCCAACGAACGGAAACGGAACTTGGAGCATCTCGATGCCAATGGATCAATGATCCTGGTGATATAGTTACAAATAAGACAAAACCGCGTCACCAGCGAGTAGTTCTCCATGGTTCTTCTCAACGCCGACTGGGCATCGTTCGTCATCGAGTCTGCTTCATCCAAAATGATAATCTTATACGGTGGACACGGATAGTCCCTCAAGTCGTCCGCAGACGGGTTGGAAACCGTCAACCTAGCAAAGTTCTTGATCTTTTGTCTCACAATCGAAATACCACGTTCATCCGAAGCATTGAGCTCCAAAACTCTCAGCTTATACAACCTGGGCCCGTACAACTGTTTCGCCAACGCAAGCATCGTAGACGTTTTACCTGTTCCTGGAGGCCCATAAAAGAGCATATGAGGTAAGTTGGCCAGCTCCAACGTTTTCTTTAAAACTTTCACTGCATGGCTTTGGGACGCCACGTCGTCCAACTTTTTAGGTCTATATTTTTCAACCCACGGCGTGTGCCCGATTCGTTCTTCTTCGTAAGTAGCCATAGTTTTGGTGGATGTGGTAGTTGGAAATTGAAGAAGTACGCGTTTTCGCGAGTGGGTGCAAAATTGCCAGTGAAGAGAGATAACTGAAGAAGAGAGGAAGGAAGAAGAAGAGGAAGGAGAACAAAAAAGAAAAAAAAAAAAAGAAAAAATAGATGTTGGATTAAGTAATTTGGGATTTAGGATTTCTTTGCTTTCGTGTTTTATGATAGGTGAATTTGGGTGGATGCGTTGACTGATGGATGGTCTGTTAAGCAGTAACTGGAAGGACGAAGATGAGCTAGATGGTATGTAAGTTAACATACGTAATTGGATGAAACGAAAAATAAGTCAAATATATATTCGAGTGGTGGAATGGAGGTGATGACTTGGGTGGAAGAAAATAGTGTGAAATTGGTGTCTTGGGTAGTCTGCGTACTGGTATTAATGAGTATCTAGACATATGAGACTGTAAGGCAAACAACTGGTTCACTAACCTCCTTAGACAAATGTCAGGGTACTTTGCTTGCTTTACTTGTCCTTATAAATGGTGATTTCTATTGGGCTGATTTTTGTGGGTTGAATGTGTTTTTGATATATCTCTTTATGTGCCCTTTATTAGCAGTATCCAAGAATATACCCATACTCCAGGAAAACAAAGAATTCTCAATCAAAAGCTTTTATTCTTCAATGACGCGAAAGCCTTCATGAGAAACATCCAAAGATGTCTATGAAATGGAAGGTTTGTTGAAAATACGTTCAAAACTGGCTGGCGTCCAACCATACTATCATCTCTACACTTCCCTTAACCAACCTACTAGTTACCCACCAGAGATCTCCTACACCAACACGAAGCGATTTCAAATATTGAATTATTTAGTTGAGAATTAAATTATTGCTGACGGATGAGCTGGCTCCCGGTTTGCGTGCTATGACTTCTATTTGGGCTGTTGATTCCGCCAATTGGATGAAATTCCTTTGCTGATTGATGCAGACGGCGCTCTATGATATGCTGGTGATTTTTTTTCTTTCTTTTCCTGACTTATTGAACGCCTACCACAGAAAGCTCCAATGTCCACACCCTTCGAGTGTGTACCTTCACGGTCACCTCGGACCCTAGCTTGGTGAGCGTGTCACTACCCGCAGTGGGTACTGTCACCTCACTGTTTGCCCACCAACACTTTCTTGCTGGTTTTCTCCAAAACAATAAGAGCTTTGTGTAATTCGTATCGTTGTTCTTTCTGGCCCGCGATAAGGAACGAGATGCAGCTCTGCTGGCGCTGGAGGCCAACGTTGCGATTCGAGACCTAGATCTCGACCGGGTGGATGCATTGGATTGTACGGGTTGTAACAGCGGCAGCTGTGGTGGGGTAGGTGGTTGTGTGACAAGACGCACCAACAGCAATGACGAGAGAACACACTTGTGTGGTTCCATTGAGCGGCTTCCCCAGAGCTCTGTTCTATCAAATCCGGACGAGCATAACATCTCGAATAAGTGCTGCTCGGCTGGGCCGAGGGTCTGGTTAATTGCTGGAGGCAACTCGGGATTATACCCTAATCCTGAAAAAACGGAATTATTCGTCAAGATGCTATCTCCCACCTTCAACTTAAGATGGGCAAAGTCGGCATGCGTGCAGCCGGCGACTGGTGGAATCACGTAGTAATCTAGGTCCTCACGTAACACGATAATGGCGGGTTTCGTTTGCAATATGGACGCAGCAGAGTCAAGCCGGCTTGTTCCGGAAACTTGTGGAGATAACGTGCCTTCGTTATAACTTCTCTGGGCATCACCAAACACGTTAAAGATGTATTCAAAACAATCAGGATCGAAGTTGACAAACACTACGTCGTCCTCCGTCAAGTTGGTGATAACTTGACCATTCATATCCAAAAACACACCATTCGGGAAAAGACTCAATAATATGCTCTCTGGCAAGCTCATAAGCTCGTCTCTGGTGATTTCGAATGCCTTGCCACGGATATTAAGATGTATCTTGGAGTTGTAGTCAATGTTGCCATTACTCTCGTCGACCATAGGGACGGATGCAGTCGAGTCCTGGCTAACTTGGGTGATGATATTATCCGCCATGATAAGTGATAAGCTGGTTTAATCGATGAAATGAATCAATGATTTGTTCTCTTGGAAGAGTCACAAATGCGTGGAGGAAAAAAAAAAAAAAATGGGGGAAAACGAAACACACAAGGTTCCCAGCACCGTTGTGTTCTTATGACTTATTGGAGAATAACGATTGTGCAGAAAACACCAAATTGGAAGTATGCTTGGTTAGACTTTGCTGGATAACACCTTTCGTGGCCACAATTAGGGTGTATTTGATGAATTTGTACTTTGGGCAAATGAGTAGTATGAGCAAGATAGTCAAAGATAATCTCAGTTTCGAAAGGCGCCAGCTTGGGGCACTGTGTGCAGTCCACGAACCTTGATTTCGCACTGTCCAATACCAGTAGGTAATTCGAGTTGGGGTGGAAGGGAAAGTAAGATAAAAAAAAAAAAAGGTCAAACGCTGTTTTGGCAAAGTTTCTTGATCGATTTATTTTCTCTCCTTTATCGATAATTCACGGTTATTTCAGTGGAAAAATCGCCGGGTGAGGTGTACGGGCGTTCTCCCATACCGCGTTCGGGCCCGGAGTCCAATCGCCGAGACCATTAGGATGACAAAAACGGCATTAATATACGTTGCTTGAAGGTGGAACATGCCCAGACGTTGATTCATCACAAAATCGAATTTCACCCATTTACCTTCATTTTCTCCATTTCCATCTTCTTTGCTCTCTAGTGCCCTGGGATTGTCCTGTACATCGCCTCGTGTGCAACTTTTAGTGTCTCTCTTCCCCCACTTCATCTTCTTCTACATGTCTTGTACTGGCGAATGCAAAGTCCCCAAGAACTTGACGCTGGCATCGAAAAAACCACCGCATGCCGCTGATGATGACGATATCTGGGCCAGCGACGACGAAATAGATACCTACGCTGATTTGCAGAGAGCTCATGTGACTCAAGGTTACATAGATGGCATCACTCAAGCACAAGAAGCCGGTTTGCAAAAGGGCTTCGACGAAGGGTTCCCACACGGTGCTGCATTAGGGTGCCGAGTTGGCCGTGTACTTGCTCTTCTTCACGGGAAACCAGAGTTTGACCAGGCCAAGAAGGAGTTGAATGTTGGCTCGGTGCTTAGTAAGGACCATTTTGATGCTTCCCTTAATCAGGACTCCCATGCTCTCGTAGAAAAGTGGGAAGCCTTCGTACGTCCTGCTTAATGCCCAAGAGGCATATCTGGTACAACCTCGTTGATCAAACTGTCATAGAGATTGGTGAACTTGTCTTGGAACTTAAAGCGTCCCTTGCACCAATCTGCCCAGGCTTCCGAGATGAGAAACTGCGTCTCTTGGAACATGGCAAACTCATGGAAGCAACAGCTCTTGATAAGCCAGTCTTTGTTGAGCTGCTGGAACATTTCCTGCTTGTCATTGATAATAGCTTGCTTGAGCTTAGCGATATCGCTTCCCTTCATGTCAGTACCGTTTTCATTGAGTCTGTCGAACTTGGCTTGACTCTCCTCGATCTTTCTTTGAAGCTGTGGGATCGAGTTGACGGACTGTTTCTTTGCTCTGTCAAATAGTTCTTGTAAAGAATATAAGTAGTCCAAGAAGTTCTTGAACTTCTCCAAAACCGTCGTGTTGATGAGGTAGCTCTCGTCAATCAAATATGTAGAAGACTTGTTGAAGAATGCCGAGATTGAACTCAAAGAGTCGTTGATGGAAGTCGTATCGTCCTTGTTGAGGGTGTTGAGGACCTTGTTTTCAGGATCCCTGTGTGGGTAAATGACATGGTCAAGCTCGGTGAAGCGATTTATC
Source organism: Candidozyma haemuli (assembly GCF_002926055.2). Taxonomy (NCBI): domain Eukaryota; kingdom Fungi; phylum Ascomycota; class Pichiomycetes; order Serinales; family Metschnikowiaceae; genus Candidozyma; species Candidozyma haemuli. The sequence goes on along the minus strand of NW_020289906.1, from coordinate 1,817,083 downwards.
ATTTCAACAAACTTTCCGTTATCAAATGCAATCTGTTGTTGTCTCTTTTCGTATCTCTCAACAAGAAGAACCATCTTAGTCCAAGTTTCGATTATCCTGGGCATGTTTGCTTCAGCAGTCTTCCAGCTATTGAGGAACTCTTCACTAATGGTAGGCCAAATGGAGTTAACAAACTCGGTTTCAATCTTCTGGCCCTTGAACTCAAGAGAATAGTCCACACGAGCTTGTTTTCTCCAAGAGGCTAAGTCAGTAGGGACACTAAGGAACGTGATTACCATGGGCTCTTGAACCAAGACAGGATGCTTTACGAGCTGGTTCAAGAAGCGATGCAAGCCTCGGCGCCTTCTTTGTAAGAATTGAGAATCGGGTGAGGCGCCTACTAGAATGGTTAGTAAATGATTGGGTTAGGAAAACCACAGGAAATTACGTACCGGTAAACTTTTTGGGCGGAAGGCCCGGAATCACACGGAAGGGGTATTTTTTCAAAAGGAATTCAAGGAGCCATGCAAAATCTGAGTATCTTCTGGTAACTCTTTTTTGGCCAGCAGGGCTGTGCATGCCGAGCTTCAAGCTGTGGGTGATGGAATAGTTGATATGCTTAAAAACAAGACCCTCTTTCTCAGGGACTTCTTTGATACTGACCGAGTCGCCAGCGCCAATCAATGGCTTGAACTTATCCCGAAGATCCGTGACATATTTTGTGATAAATGGGAAATCATTCACATGCGATACCTCTGGTGCTGTTGTATCTGGGTCAATCAGGATATTGGAATGGTCTGCAAGCATATTCTCCGTATTCTGGTCAAGCGACGTGGAAGCCAAGTGGGAAGACAACGGATCGGATTCGGCAGGCACCAGCACGCCAGGTTTCTTTCCGGAGCTTTGTTGCAGTGGAGGAGCTTTGCCAAGAAGCAAATCCGTCACCTCGGGTGTAAAGTCAGGAAGACCCGAATTGAGTTTAAACTGAAGAGTGACGTAATCGCCAGTACCAGCAAGGTCCAATTCCAAAGCCACGAGGCCCAACAACTGGAAGAAATTAGACTCTTTCGAAGGAGGCAACAAACTATGGTCATACAAGACGTCAATGATCCTTGATGTCTGGTAATCGGAAAGGTGCTGTTCATTCACCAACGGAAGGAATATCTCCGACTCCAAGTCGTTAACCGACCGCAATTTCGGCTGCAAATGAGCCCATATCTCCCTATACGACTCAGGAATCTTATCTGACAAGTCAATGTCGGCAGCAGGCGAAGCAGTAGAGCTATCAGTTCCAAGCAACTGAGACGAAGTTAAGTAAGTGGAGCCTCCATAAGCAGTAGAACCAAACCCGTGATCTTGACGCGTGGGCTCAGAAGAGGCCCATCCATTTTCAAAGAGGTCATCCGACCCAAATCCAGAACTCATTATGGCAGGTCAGCAGTGTTTGTTATTGGTAGGTGGAGAACGAGATCAAGAATGTAGTTCCTGGGTTGGTAGATATAGATAGGGCGGTGTATGCAGGTTGGACCATAATGGATAGACAGAATGACACGAAGAACCCGACTTTTTTGGGTTTAAGTGGATTTAAAGGAGATAGGGGAGTTAGTGGAGGCTGGAGATTATATCTGTATGTTCAGATTGATCATTTCTTTGATGGTGGCCGGAATGGCGTTGCCTGGTGGAGCCAATAATGGCTGCGAATACATGACTAGACGAGGAAGTCCATAATGGGCCAGATCTTTCTTAGTGGGTGGTCTGAGTTGGCTTAGGGAATGGGCTGGTGGGCTTTGTAGTTGGGTGGTTTGAATGGTGGAGGTTTTTTGGAGGGTGGTTTTGGACTTAGTTGGGAGGTCTTTGGGCAGACATTATTGGATGGGGCGTTGCTGGACCAATTGAGTGGTAGAAGTGGACATACCATGATTAGGGAGGTATACAAGAAATAATTCTTAAGGAAATTGTATTTCAATGAATAGCTTGGTCTCAGGTTTTCAAAGGCATTTGCTTACTTTTAGAGTGATTACATATACATTAATGGTTATACCTCTGGCTAGCTAGTGGTTCTTCCAGTGCAACTATATAGACGCTAGGGGAAGTCCGAAAGAGTTCCCCTTTTTCAAGTCTTTTCTTGTTGCTATTTACTAGGTTAAAGTGCTACTTCGAACAAGCATTGGCCAATAGACGTGTTCCCTTATTCAAGAGTACCCACTTCCTCCATTCCAATACATCAGTATCTAGACATACTAATTCATATTGACAACTACAATTCAGAAACACCAAGCTTAGTTCTTCAGCCAAAAAAAGTCCCTCTATTTTTCATCTTTGATTTTTTTTTTTTTTTTAAAAAACGAGGTATATTCCAGCCAATCTGCTTGCTACTTTCAATGGTACCACAGAAAGACAGGGTCCCCAACCAGGCACCGTCGAGGAACCAGGAAACACATGAAGCAGCCATAATAGTTCTTCAAGGAGCCAATAGGACACAAATAGACACTAAAAGTACCAAATCGGAATAAAACGTAGCCCTCTTCGTGTATGGTAATGCAACCTCCAACTGAGACAGCCAAAGCCATCTACCTTCCATATTATATCCACCAAACCTCCAACCACCACTTAACTATCAAGTATCTCCCAATTAAATGAGTCTTTCCTTTACCCATATCTCCAAATTCACACCCTCCCTAGGCCTCCCTTCCTCCCTTCCTCCCCACAAATATAAGCAGCTCAGCGCATCCAAGTGTGGCAGTTTCAGGCAGTGGCTCACCAAACCAACCAACCAACCATCCCCAACAAACATCATTTTTTTCAAAATTCCAATAACCAAACTCAATAAATACTCAAAACCACCTTAATCTTACTCTTCATAAAATATAAAATATCTTATAAAATATATATCCTTGGCGTGGGTCTCCAAACCAGAACACTATATAAGTACACCTTGGGGGCCGCGCACTCTGTATAACCTCAATTTTACCTGACCTTTTCCACCCACGTTCTTTCTACCATGGACAAACTCTATAACTTCATAAACTACTTCCATAAAGACGACACCATAAATAGGTCTACACTCGGCGTGGACCGCGTTCGTGGTGGTCTGGCGTTTCTTCGCTGGAGAGGCTCGGACTTGATAGCGTTGATATTGCTCTTTGTGTTATACCCTATAGTGTACCGCATTGAACCGTTCCAAAGACAGTTTTACGTGGACGACTTGACGATTTCTCATCCTTTCGCTGAACACGAGAGAGTCACTGCCGGTGAGCTTTTCTTCTATGCTTCGGTGGTGCCTGTGGCTGCCATTGGCGTCATTTCCATCATCATCACGAAACCTCAGCATAAGGTGTACGTGACGTATGTGTCTATTCTTGGGCTTTTGCTTTCGGTGTTTAGCGCTAGCGTGATTACTGATATCTTGAAGAATGCGTTTGGAAGACACAGACCAGACTTTTTGGCTCGCTGTGTGCCCAAGCCAGATACTCCCAAGGGAGTGCTTGTGTTTGCTAAGGACGTGTGTACGACGAAAGACGTCGGCAGGCTTTTGGACGGGTTCAGAACGACGCCGTCGGGCCACCTGAGTATCTCGTTTGCAGGGCTTCTTTTCCTCAGTCTTTGGATTGCAGGCCAGCTTGCTGTGACGAGACCATACTCAGGCGCTTGGAGATGGGCTGTTGCTGCTGTGCCCACCGTGGGAGCTCTGCTTATTGCTTTGAGCAGAACCGAGGACTACAGACACCATTTTATCGACATAACGGTGGGTCTGATTCTCGGTATCTTGATCGCTGTGTGGCTGTACTTGAGACTCTTCCCCTTGATCAACCACGAGAAGAGCTACGAGCCTAGGGTTATTATTGACGAGGAGGCCGACTCCCACCAGTACAGCCCTGTTTAAGCTCTAGAGGTGCTGACACTGGTTGTCTAGGGGCAGCCCCAACCTTCGCTTACTCGACTGCCCCCAGTCGAGATGTATTTTCCAACTGTTGAAATGCCATGAACTCGCCTTCTGGGGACCCTGGGGACCCTCTACACCCCCTGAACACTCATCCCCAAGCCCTCAGTTACTTGGCATCTGCTGCGGTTCTAAATCACCGAATAAACCATTCATATTCTTTCTTCCCTGTTTACCTGTGTCTGCTTTGCTTTCTGGCCCTCGGGATGCCTCCTTCTGCTGCCTTTCTCCCTCCACATCCCAACACCAACCCTCTGGGGCTTTTGTCCTCCTTATTGTTCTGACAACTCACATGTTTTGCAACCATTCTTATCAAGGCGCGGCTGAACCGGGTTCCCCGATAAAATGCTGCAAAATGGGAAAACCTTTCCCACAGCTCATGACCATCCAAACTTACTCCATCTACCTACATTCACCGCCAAAAAAGCCTAAAAATCCCACATTTTTCCTTTCTCCCGGTGTACCCCTTATTTTAACTCTCCCTGAATGTTGTCCCCCCCTTTCGTTATCTTCCACTAGCTTCCCCGCCGTTTCCTCTTAAGCGCTATCCGAGCCTCGAGAACTGGTGCGGTGGTTCTGCATCTACACCTAAAAAGCAGGTATTTTTCTCGCTCCAACCTCACTTATTTCTTCAGTTGAACCACATTTTTTTTTTTTTCACTACCACCACTACTACTCCTTCTGCTCCCAGTTTCCTTTAATGGCTACTCCGGTGTATTGCATTCTCTCCGGTGGAGCTGTCCACTGTGTGTCGGTTGACGCGTTCAGTTCGAAGGAGCCAGAGAAATTGGCCAGAAATCCAGAAGTCGACCTTCATAAAGACACGCCTGTTCCCCAGAATTCCTTGAGCCCGGCGGCCTTGAACATCAAGAGCCGAAACTTGCTCTTTACGTTGAACAATCCTTCGCTTTCGGACCTCGAGTCGGAGAACTGCAATACTTCAGACCGCAGAAACTCCAATGCGCTGTCTTCTGACGACGAGCACCTGTCTCCTGCTATTGTGCTTCCTCGGCCCAAGATTCCAGTGCTGTTACCGTCGTTTAACGATGGCGACGACCTTCATAAGAATGGGAATGCAAGGCCGACGCTCCAGCTTAATATCGAAACGCCGGTGCCAGATAACGACGACGAGGTGCCCCAGAATCTAGAGTCTTTACTTGACGACTACAAGACCCATGCAGTGTACCTCCCCCAGTTTTCCGTTGATATTCGTAATAACCTAGACAGTGATTACACGCAGATAAGGCTGCTCTTGGCGAAAATCTTCCCGTCATGGTCCGCTGACGATGCTATCTTTATCAAGCGGTTGACAGGTGGTATCACCAACATGCTCTTGTCGTGTACTCACGAGCCTTCCCAGGAAACCCTCCTTATGCGTGTCTACGGTCAGGGCACCAACTTAATCATTGACCGTCATCGTGAGTTTGTGTCTCACTTGGTTCTTAATTCTTTGCATTTGGCTCCGCCTGTCCATGCCAGGTTTGCCAACGGTCTTATCTATGGCTTCTTGGAAGGTCGCTCTTTAGACCCCAAGGAGCTTGCAAACCCTTACTTGTATCCGTTGATCGCTCAGCAGCTTGGCAACTGGCACAGCAAGGTGGACTGTGATAATATCGAAGATGGCATTGAAAAACTACGAAAATACACCGCTCGCATCAAGAACCAGCTTCTGCCTGCTCTTCGCCCAATTACGCCCGTTAACTCCAAACAAAAACGTGAGAAAAGCATCAAGAAGGCCATCTTGAACATCTGGGATCTCATTGACGACTGGATCCTGGTGGTCCCAGCCAACGACGCTCTCGTTAAGATCTTTAAAGATAACTTACCTGACCAGGATGTGAATATTGATAATGTGCGTGACGTCATCCACAGAGAGTTCAGATGGATGAAGTCAACGCTAAGCAACTCCACCAAGTCGCCTGTTGTTGTTTCCCATTGCGATTTGCTTTCTGGAAACATCATCATTCCAAGCACAGCCGAGTTCGAAGACAAGCTCAAAGCCTCGTCTGAATTCGATCTTGGCCCCTTGCTGGAGAATCCAATCCAGTTCATCGATTACGAGTATATGCTTCCTGCTCCTCGTGCTTTCGATATTGCCAACCACTTTGCTGAATGGCAAGGTTTCGACTGTGATCGTTCTGCCATTCCTGAACCTACGCCAGAGAACCCTGTTCTTGTCAAATGGTGTAAGGGTTACCTTAACAATGCCGATGCCTCCGAAGAGGAGATTAATGGCCTTATAAACGAAATAGCATATTACTACGGTATGCCAGGATTCTATTGGGGTATTTGGTCCATGATCCAGAGTGAACTCTCCACTATCGACTTCAACTATGCTGAATACAGTGGTCTTCGACTCGAAGAGTACTGGTCATGGAAAACTAATTACCTCAGAAGAAGGAATTCGGCGTAAGCATTTCTATATAATAATGGTATGGGATAAATGTGATATTAACGTTGTAAATCAACAATGGTTGTCTTGTCGCTCTTGGGGTTATACAACACCGCCCATTGCACACCTTTAGCTCTATCCTTCCACAAGCAATCGTAAATGTTGCTGGCGTAGTTCTTGGGTAAACTTTTGTTGGTGAAGAAAAGCTTTTTGAACCATTCTTCAAACGGGAGCAGCAAAGATGTAGACAGAATCATGTCCAAAGTCGTATCGTTGGATTCCACTGTAATGATAGAGGCATCTGCTAAATCCTTCATCATAGATGCTGCTGCAACTTTGGCATCGTTATCCAACTCCCATTTCTCTCTCTTGTTATTTTTTCTTCCTCTGGGGGCATCATTAGGAACAATATTGACTTTCTGGTCAAGATCAATACTGAAAAGTGGCTGTCCAACTCTAGAAGACCCTTGTTCGTCTTGAGGTTCGCTTTGTGGCTTTGACGATTCAGTGTTGAAGATTTCACTTCTTCTCTCTTCGATTTCGTTTTGCAAGAAGTCTAAGAGTTCGTCGTAATCCAAATCATGGTCTTTCTTGTCAGTCAAGTTCTTCACTCTGATCGGCTTGAATTGAGATTTCTTGGTCTTCTTATTCAGATGTGATTGTTTCAAAACAACAATCCAGTTACATCCATCATCGGTAGCCTTCTGCAAGATCTCATCCTGGAAAGAGCTAGTAAACAGATCACAGCTTATGTCATGAGACCAAAGAAGGCGAAGAAGGGAATAGCCTGAATCCTTCATTATGGCTTCCTGGGAGGATGTAATCAAGACATCACAACGAGCCTTTCTCCATCTTAACCTGGATTTACCCACCGCAGCAGATGCCTTACTTCGTTTTAATGAATTCTTCATCAACAAGAATAAAAGAGTCGATGTCAACTGGAAACCAACCGCATGGGCAGTTCTAGCAGTAGCTATTCCTTCACTCAGCATTGAGTCAATCAACCTATCGTACCTTCCACCAGTAATTACTCTCGAGAACTTTCTCAGCTTATCGATTCTGTGAATAGCCTGGAACATTATACCGCCTTCAAAGTATCTGGCATTGTAGTTACTCAAAGGGCAAAGCATCACTGATGTCTTGACACCAAACCTCTTCAACACCGCCAAGATATCCAATACCTCTTGCATTGCTCTTTCAACTTTATTGAGCATTGGAGAGTCCATAAAGACTTTCCGTAACTTCTTTCGAGCTGTCTCGGGTTCCACTGTGAAGTCGAAATGATCAATAAGGTCTTTAACTACGGTGTGCTGAATCTTGAATTCGTTTCTGAGGTACGTCTTGACATCTTCTGATCCTCTTTCCACTAATAGCGAAGAGAGAACTCCCATGATTTCGTTCCGTCTTGCACGAGTAGGGGTGTTTGTACCACCAAAAGCAAAATCAAGACAAGCATTAAGGATATTCGAGTGGTTGATTAAAATGATGGTTTGGGCGTTCTTCGTTTTGAAACAAGGGAAGCTGTCGAGGATTTCGTCCACGACCTTGACACACTCAGCCGAATCGGTTGTAAGAGTCCGCTTGTCTTGACTGAAAACATCAAAAGCGACTGCACTATACTTATCAGGAACACCGATACCACGAACGTTCGGTCTGTAAACAAACTCATGTCTGCAAAGCTTTGTAATGGCGAGATCATTTCTGCTTAAGAATCTTGCCATAGGCAATAAAAGATCGTAGGCAAGTGTAAGTACAGATCCACTTCTATCGAGAATCTCATAAACTTGATCTTTTGTATCGACCGACAGTTTTGGGAGAAGGTAACTTCCATCAAAATCTCTAATGGCTCCGTGGTTACGGAAAATTCTGAATAACTCGTCAAGTGTAGCGTTAAAGACAAGGTAGTCGTTCTCCGAATGGTCCAAAGCCTTACTATGAGAGCTCTTTCCAAGCTTATCAAACATCATGTCTCTTGCCAACAGGTATGGTTGATTGAAAAGTGTTTCTCTAACTTGCTGTTGCCATGGAGACGCTGGATCAGCCAAAGACTTCAATGCTTCCTTAATAACTTCATCTTGATGCTCAACGGGCAATAAACCACTTTGTAGAAGTTTGGCTGCACCTGGACGTTTGTTAGGGTCATGATCCAAGAGCTGACGAACAATAGTTCGCTCAGTGGAACGATTACCTCCGTGGAAGTTGGATGGGAACTGGACGTTCTCAAGCCTAAGGTTGTTCAACGCCATGGCTCTTTCCATACCGGTACCAAGTTTATAGCACATCTCGAAGAAGATGACACCCAACGAATACATATCGACTTTTTCGTTATAGTCTCCAGAAGCAACTTCGTTGGCGGTGTAGAAGAACGTACCAACAACTGTAGAAAGATCCTTATTGCTAGTTTGTGCAACTTGGTTGTTGTCCAGGATCATGGAATACAATCTCGAATTCTTTGCAAGTCCGAAGTCACCAACTTTGACGTTGTTGGATTTATCAATAAAGATATTTGTGGGCTTCAAGTCTCTGTGAATGAACCCTGAGCTGTGAATGTAGGAAACTGCCTCAAGAATCTGTCTAAAAAGACGCCAGTATTCATTTGGATTTGCAGGAAGACCACGTTCAATGATATCCAGAAGGGTATTATTCTCACAGAACTCCATTTGAATGTAAAGGATAGACTTTGGTTGGGCCTTTGATGGAGTTGGCTTTGAAGGTGGTGGTTTCTGTACAGATAACTCGTCGACCGTAGAATCGCTCTCTTCGCCTGAAGTATCTTCAACAGCGTTGTCATTATCTGATCTTTCTTCCTCGTCTGAGCTATTAGCAAACACAATTCTATCATCAAAGTCATCATCATTGTACTCCAACAGCGGGTCAAGAGAATTGGTGAAGTAGTCAACCTGAAAGGAATTCTCTCGACTCAAGAACGAAGATGACCTGACATTTACATCGTCAGTAAACAACGAACTGCTTTCTGTACCTCTATCGAGACTATCATCGTCGTCATCGATGGCAGTATCCTGGTCAAGATCTTCCTCAACCCAACATCCATAGTATCTAACAATGTATTGATGGTTGAGTCTTGCTAACGAAAGAACTTCACTTAAAAGACCCTCTAGTTTATCTGCCCTGTGTCTGATCTTTTTGATTGCATAAAATGTACCCTCCATTCTGTTTCGAGCCTTGACGACTTCACCAAATCCACCTTTTCCAAGTTTACCAACCTCTTCAAATTCAGTTTCGTATCTCGAGTCACGATTCACCAGAGCAATTGATTCATGGTTTGCATTCATCATCGTTGGATTGTTATTGGAGTACCTTCTGCGTGTGCTGTGAGCAGTTGTGTTACGTCTTGATGTATCAAAGAAGACACTGCGGTATTGAGAAGGTTCTGCTCCATCATTATCATTTCCATTATCATCGTCGTGGTTAGCAAATGCAAAAGATGTCGACGGAACATTCATGTCAATGCCCGCACGGAAGAACTTCACGGCATTCAACTCCATAAGACTTAGTCTTTTGGAAGCCTTTGGTTGAAGCATTTTGCTGAGCATATCGTGAACACGCTCGGCGTATTCTTCATACCCAGCATATTCGTCAACATCGAAATCTCGAAGGAACAGGTCAGGCGTTTTAAACTCAGTTGTAAGTACGTTGTAGCCAAGCATTACCCTAGCAAATAGCACACCAAGATCCCAGATATCGGTTTTGATCAACCCTGCAGATGTATCTGGATCTAGCCAGTTTTTGGGAATGAAGTGTTCTAGAAATGATGACGATGATGATCTGTGGAACATTTGCAATGCAGTTAAGCCGTATCTGGGATGGCACAACTTGAGGTATTTGCGCAGAGTCGAGTCTTCACTTGGATTAGCTTGTGCAAGCATGACGCTTAATGGGCAAAGGAGGCAGTGTGGGAGCGAAACATCATGAAGAAGCTCTAATGTGGGCAAAAGTTGGATGAGCCAAGAACGAGCTAGCGTCCAATTGACAGCGTCAGCTGTTTGGAGCACTTCATCCAACGTTTGCATGCTAGGGGAGAACTCAGTAAGCACTCTAATGGTCCATTTGGAGTGATTATCTGGATCCTGGTCAATCTGGAAACCATGTACGTTCAAAATCTCATTGACATTGACGTTCATGGCCTGTTCAAGCTGGTGTTCTAGTTCACGGATATCCTTTTTACCACGGTTCGTCAGCCAGTAAGTATCGTCAAGTTGTATAACATGGAGCAAGTAGCACACATCAAGCTTACTTCCCGCTCCCTTGACTACCGCCTGCGGCACGTATGGAGTGACAATGTACTGGGAGCTGATGCTCAGAAGCAAGTTCTTTGCGTTATACGGAACAAACCCTTGAACAGCCCTAAACAGGAACTTCGTTCGAGTCTGTTCACAGTACCCATGAAGTGTGTTATCGAAAATAAAAGTGTTATCCACAGAAACCGGAATCAAGGACCGTTTTTCGTCCTCTAGATCATCATCCAGATCCTTCCCAGACTGGGAAAACGAACCCATCGTACTGTTATCACGAGATTCTGGGTAATCACCTCGTAGTTTCTGAAGCTGCTGTGTGACTTCATGCTCTCTCTTTCTCTGTGCCAGTTGTTCACGCTGGAGCTGTTCTTGTTCAACCTTCTCCAACTGCTTCCTCTGCTGCTCCATACGCCTCGTACGCTCTTCTTCCAAAGAAAGCACCTCCTCGGTAGTCTGCTGGAAATCATCAAGCATCTCCTTGACATCCATAATCACCGTGAAGCAGATCTCTTCGCCCTGGTACTCTTTGATCACCTCTTGCACCTTACCCTCGATAAGAGCAATCCGAGCCTTCAACAAGTTCTTCGGCTCCACCACCTTCACCAATGGCGACAGCGTAGGATACGTAGGCGTAAACTGAATATCCAACACCAAAGACACCACCGGCCGGTCTGGATTGATATGGGACAGAAGATGGACCTGGAAATGCGGGCTCGGAGTCTGGTTCCATACTTTTGCCTTGGACGTCAAATCTGTGAATATGTCACCATATATAGACTGGAGCAGCTCGATCTCGTCCTGCTGCCTGGCCTCGTTCATGGCCCTCTCTCTGTATATGGAATAAGCAGGAGTAGTGACTTGGTTAGAAGCTGGTGATGATGTCTGGCTGCGAAGAAGCCATTGTGCATTCTGATATCGCAGTTGATAGATCCTACTACACTGATTGATACTTGAATACGTCTTTATAGTATCTCTCGATTACTTGATTGCTATTGCCTTCTTTATGCCGCCAGTGGACAAAATCGAGCCTGGGCCGGATACAATACGGATCCTTCTCACTACTGATAACCATGTAGGGTACTTGGAGAATGATCCCATACGAGGTGACGACTCGTGGAAGACGTTCCAGGAAATAGCGTGTTTGGCTAAGCAGCATGATGTTGATATGGTGGTTCAGGGGGTGACCTTTTTCACGTTTCGAAACCGTCGAAGAAATCGTTGTTTCATGTGGTCCAGGCGCTACGAACCAACTGCTTGGGTGATAGACCGTGTGAGCTTGAATTGCTTAGTGACCCTTCGTTGGCACTTCATTCGGGTAATGATACGGTTAACTATGAGGATCCTAATATAAACGTGGCCGTGCCGGTGTTCGCTATATCTGGAAACCACGATGATGCTACTGGAGAAGGTCTTTTGTCTCCATTGGATGTGCTTTCTGCTACAGGGCTTATAAACTACTTTGGCCAGGTTCCTCAGGCCGATAAGATCACGGTTTCGCCTTTGGTGTTCCAGAAAGGTACTACCAAGTTCGCTCTTTATGGTATTAATAATGTCAGAGACGAAAGACTCCAGAGGATCATGAGAAACGGAGACGTCACTTTCCAAAGACCCAAGAACGGCGACGATTTCTTTAGTTTACTTTGCATCCACCAGAATCACGCCAGACACTCGTTGACGTCGTACGTTCCTGAAGACTTTCTTCCTCCGTTTCTTGATTTCGTGTTTTGGGGCCATGAACACGATTGCATACCTCTTCCACAGTATAACCCTACCACTGGGTTCGATACATTACAAGCTGGCTCTTCGGTGGCTACGTCTTTGACTGAAGGTGAGAGTCAGCCAAAACATGTGTTCATGATAGACATCAAAGATAAGCAGTACCTGATTGAACCTATTCTTCTACTGTCTGTGAGACCGTTCATTACACGGGATGTTTCGCTTCGTGAAGAGAACTTTGTTGAGGGCCCCGCGTCAAAAGCAGATATCCTGGCGTTTTTGGTGGACCAGGTGGAGACAATGATTGAGGAAGCCAACGCTCAATACAGAGACAGAAATGGAATTGAGGAAGATAGTGACCAAGAGATTCCTTTACCTTTGATTCGGCTTCGAGTTGACCACACTGGCGACTACGAGATTGAAAATTCACGAAGATTCTCCAATAAGTTCGTCGGTAAGGTTGCCAACGTCAACGATATCCTCATGTACTATAAGAAAAAGGCACCAAAATACGCTACAGGCAAAAAAGCACCCCAAGATATGGATATACCGGCCGCAGATGCCAGTGATACATCCAGAGTATCTATTCAGCAGATCCTTAGGCAGTTCCTTGACGAGTCTAGTCTCTTCTTGATGCCCGAGAACGGCATGTACGACGTTACGAAAAAGTTCATTGAGCAAGATGATAAACAGATATTTACAGACTACGTCGAGCAGTCAATAGACCAAGCTTCCAAGCTGCTTCTTGATATCAACATCGATGAGGACGATTTCCATGCTGGTGATGATATGACTCTTAAGAGATCTTTTGGCCAGCTTCTTAACCAGTTGCGGATGAAAAATAAAAGGGAACCTGTTAAGGACGTTCCAGTGAGTCAGGCTGTTGCTGATGAAACAATGCGTTTCGATACCCCCAAAGAGCTGCCAGAACCCAAGCCTAAACGTGGAAGAGCATCAGCAAAGCCCAAGACCGCCCCTCGTCGAAACGTGAAAAGCAAAGAAGTCATCGTTTCTGACGAGTCTGATGAGGAACCTCAAGTCATATCGGACGAATCTGAAGGAGAGTACCAGCCAGAGCCCAAATCCCGAGCCAAGAAGGTCACCAAGCCAGCTCCAAGACAGAGAAAAGCTCCAGCTGCTAAATCTCGTGCTCGTCTGTCCAAAGAAAGCTCTGTACTAGATGATATCATCAGTTTGGGCAGTTAAAAGTCGATCCGTGAAATCTATTCTTCACATATATACAAGTTTAATCGAAAGAGGCTGCTTCTTCGACAAGCTTCTTCATGTCAAAGTTGGGGTTGCCAGCAGTGAAGTCTCTAAGCAAAGCGACCTTTCTCTTGGTTCCTTCAGACTCCTTCAAACCGCCATAGAATCTTTGCACGTTAAGCACCAAAAGCTGAGCCTCGTCCAAGGTAAGAGAAACGTCTGATTCGACCTGGCCATTCATCAAGACGACCTCCTTATCTTCAATCAATTCCTGATGGAACATCAACGTTGTGTGTGGTTTGGCGTACTCCTTATGAAGCTGGTACTCAGCCAAGGTAGTCAACATGCAATGGGTGGTGTTTGGTCCAGGGAATCCCCATTGAACAAAATGGATCTCGTACCCGTCTTCACCTCTAGGAAGCGGCAACACGAAGTTGGGGTTTTTGAAGGCATTGGCGAATATGGTTGCAAACTGCTGGGCTTCCAAGACCGCCTGAAGGGTTCTTTCCTTATTCTGGAATCTAGCTCTCCAGATAAACTCCAACTCCTTCCTAGGCAATTCCCTCACCTTTTCAACGTCAATGAACGACGCAAGCGTCTTATATGGTTCTTTAGGTGTGTCTTTGTCGATGGCAGCTCTGATGGCTGGGTTGGTCTCTTCCACCCTCTTCTTCTTCTTGAGCTCCTCAGCCTGTTTGAGTTCGTACTCTTCGAGCTCCTTCAAAGGATCAACAGCATTGAACTCCTTCTTTTTCGCCTCGATCTCGTCCTTGAGCTTCTCTTTTAGCTCGTTCACATCCAGGGCACCCACTTCCTTAGCCTTCTGTTCAAGCTTGTGTTTGTACTTTTCCAAGGGAGTTTCTGGCTTCGTTGCAAAGCTGCGGAGTAGGGAAGCACGTGGGTAGGCCAATTTAGGCACTAGCCTTGCCGTTGTTAAGAGATGTCTCGACATGATGTTGGTGGAGGTGGTTGCAAGTGATTTTTCATTTTTCGGTCCTAAAGCGCACCAGCCGAGCTCCACAGTAAAGAACGGGCACTTGAAGTATCTACAAAATCTACAAATCTACAGCATTCTATTCTGTTCTTGTATCATTCCCCGTATATTATGTGAAAAAAATGCCTATCCTTCGGCAGCCACCCCGGCCGCCTTACCTGTACCGCTATATCTATCTGAAGGCATCTATGGGCATCTAGTCCTTGGTTGGAGGCAAACCGTTGTCCTGATTGTCATATTTCTTCTGGTACTCCTCTGGAGCGTCCTTGGCATGATGGCCAATGGTCTTCCTCAAGGATTCAGGAATATCTTCAAAAGCAAGGTCATCCGTAGTGGTTGCCACCAGTTCTCCCTTGGCCTGAAGAATATCTTCCAAATTGACGTTGTTATCACGGAAGATCTTAAGGTTATCGGCGATCAAATGACGACCTTTGCAACCAGGGCACTGGATCAAGACCGTTCCCTTGGTGTATGACTGTTTGGAGAAAGTATGCGAGGATCTGGTGTCACACTTGGTACATGTGAAGGCGATCATGAGCTGTGGAGCATCTCCTTTCAAAGTGGCCGTTTTGTTGTCGCTGTTGTCTGTGGAGTGGTATCTAATCTGTCTCAGCACTGGAACGGTGGATTGAAAGGGGAGTCTGGCTGTGGCCAAAGCTGGGCCAACTCTGGATCTTGGGGCTAGTCTTAGCGACCTATGGATATTCAAACGGGCCAAAGAGCGAAGCATTGTGGGAAAAAAAGGTCGAGTTCGTCGATATACCACTTAGATGCATCTTGCCTTTCGAGTGAAATCGATGGTCTTCGATGGTCGTGCGCGGCTCATAACACCTACCACTTCCGCTGCGCTTTCTCCTGCTTCCGCTTAAGCTTCTCTGCCTTTTTATCTATAATTGGGATACCAAAGTCGTTTGTAGGGCTAGGTTTCGGAGACGGCTGGGAAAGGCCTCCTCCCCATGACCCGGAGCTGGTGTTCACTGCATTTACCCTTGGGATTTCTTTCTTGGTAGTCTTCTTCGCTAAAGCTGGGAAGTTCTTATCTGAAATCTTAGGACTGGCACTTGCAACCAATGGAGACTGGCTGCGCAGGTTTTGGGCGCTGCTGGCATTGGAATTGGCTGCAGAGCCGTTTAATGAAGGAAACGACGACGTGGATGGCGTTTTATGGGTGTTCTCCAAGTATGTAGGTCTGAAGCTCAGGTTCCCTTGGAAGTTGTTAACCGTCACAGAAGGCTTAGGTTGAGGTTTCTTCATTTTGACGTACCTGACAGGCTGATCGTTTTTAACAACAGTAGGTTTTGTTGGTTTAGGTAATCTTGGGAAAAGCTCGTTCTGGGTCTTTTTATGGCTGGTGCCTGGAGCCCACGACAGAAGCGAGACCGAGCTCAGAGAACCGTTTCCAAGAACAGGGAAGCTTTCAGTCAAACCAGGAGAAGCGGCGTTCGATGCAGATGGAGATGCTGGGTACTTGGATAAATAAACCGAGTGGAGCTGCTGTCTCTGGTCAGAGCTTTGTGGGTATAACTCTGCCAATTCGTAAATCAAGAGTGAGAGATCCAGCTCGGGCACCTTAAATAAGGATTCGTAGTCACTAATGAGACGCTGGGCGTCGATGCGTTTTAATCTGTATGCGTGGTTGATATCGGCAAACCGGGCCATATCTTCTTCGTTGTTGTTGAGGTAATGCTTTGCTCTTTCCTCCAAACGACGTCTTTTCGTTTCCATGGAGTCCTGCTGGGGTTGTGGTCTAGAACGGTGGTTTTGAGGGAAGGTGGACAACAGGGATTGGTAGCCGGAACCAATGACAACTCTGCCGTTGTGGCCGGTGAGCCCGCCGTGTTCCTTTAACATGTGAGCAGTCAAGTCCAAGTCTTCTCTAAAGACGACAAAACGCTTCTCCACGCAAGATGGAACCGAACAGACATAATGGGCGTCTCTGAAATGCTCATAAAGATGGTCGTAGTTACGGTAGTAGCCTGCCAGATGAGGCGAGTCCTGATCACAGATGTAGCATCTTTCGTGGTGGTCTCTAATATGAATATTCAACTCATCCTCTGAGTAGAACTGCTTGTTTCGGCAGAACTTGCATTTTGGATGGCCCTTGAACCCTTCAACGTCACCTTCGTTCAAATGCTTATTAAGCTGTTTCCTCGTGTAAAGCTTGAGTTCGCTGACAAACGCTTTCCTATGGCTAGCACAGATCCCACAGTACTCCTTATTATGAGTATTCTTCGTATGTTCTGCTAGTTTATTAAACGTAGGGAAACTGTCCCCACAAACCCCACATTTCTGGTCTAGAAGCAGCAAAGTAGCGTCCTGGGCATCCTGCGACGTGAACCTGATCCCATACTTATCATTGATGAGCTCCTTACTCACATCCTCAAAGTGGGTATATCTAGCCTCAGGCTCCAACACCTGGTCTGTAAAAACCACCTCTGGGTGTTCTGTTCGACACACCAAGCATGTGTTCCTCTCGTAGAGAGCTCTTTGTCTGAAACAACAGAGATGGCAGGTGACGTTGTTGCATGGAGAAACAGCAGAATACAAGATAGCCTCGGCACAAATGATACACGAGTTTTCCGGTGGCGGCAGCACATTGG